>NC_134402.1:153530188-153830355 GCF_038048845.1 Mixophyes fleayi
TGAAACAGAGAATGATGTTTGAGTAAAAATCTTAAGGTTAAGTTAATCGATTAGATTAAAAAAAATGTAATTTATTCACTCATTCGATCTTTCATTCATTTTGAAAGTCTTCCCTCTGATTAAAACAAAACTGAGGGATCCAACTCACCAGCCCTTTTTCCAAATTCCTCAACAAATAATGTAAATCTTAAAATATATAAAACCAAATTGATTATATGTATAATATAGAACAATTTAAACTTCAATACATAAACAGAAATTGGATGACCAACCACATAACATGCCCCATTGGCATCTACAACATTGTGGCTTTCACTTTGCAAACATAACGAAAGTAGATTGACTGCTGAATTTATTTCCATCCCCAAAGGATTGTTTCAAATGGTGTTATTACTGATTAGCACATGAACCTTGGCCAATTAATCTTGAATTACTTATCTGCATAAACATTTTTAAAATGTTCATTAGAATCATTAGGCATCAAACAAAAGTACAAAAGGTCCCTTTACTTTTGACAATGGTGACAAACAATCATTTCCCCTACTCAAACTGAAAGATATATGCATGTTCTAACCTTTTTTGGTACATTACAGATATTATTGCCTCTTTCCCACTATAAAAAAACAGAAGTCGATCAGTTTATAGGTTGAATATCATCATTCGATTACTTTATGATGCCAGGAACAGCATTATAGCTTTCTCTGGTTTAACCTGCAAAATTGCAGATAATCAGGGCCCGATTAAGGGTACCAGCCACCCTAGGCTATTACCGCCACAGCGCCCCCCAATATAAGCGTATAGGAATACTCCTGAATTTGTATATTCAGGAGAATTCGCCAGCATTCAAATTTAGACAGTGCATTCTCTCTTGTTCTTGCTCTTCTCTATTCCCTATTCTTGCTGCTTTATTGTCTTGAAGCTGCTTCTGGAAAGTCTGGGTCCTGTTTTGAAAATATGCAGCAATTGTATTATTGTTATGTACTTGCCCTTAGTTTTGCCCTCATTCAAGATGGCCGTGATTGCATCATGAAGTTTCCATCTTGGATCTCTGTTATGAACTTGCCCTTACAATAGCCCTTATCCAAGATGGCCGGGACTGTCTCATGAAGATTCCATCTTGGATCCCATTTCCTGTTTGGGCCTAGAAAAGGCACTTCCTGTTATGAAGCCTTTGCACGAGTATTGTGTTTGTATCTGAACCAGATGCTTCCACAGAACCTTGCCTCCTTGTGATTTGGACTACAAGTACTTGATACTTCCACCAGACCTTTATACTCTTGTTACTTTGGACTTTATTTGTTGGACACTGGAGATTTATTTGTATACCAAAATAAATCCTTTTGAATTCAGAAATACCTGGCTATTGGGTTCGTTTGTGATACCAGAAGTGTGACAATTATGATGCTAAATGTCAACAAATCCTGAATGATTAGGCTCCAAAATACAACAGTTCATTGTGGCCAGATAAAACTGCCCCATAGCACAGGTATATGTAGGCAATAAAATATATGAAAATTGTTGTCAAAGAGCTATAATCAAATATAAACCTCTATCAGCCCCACTTGACTAATATTTAGCATTCTAATGATGCTAGAGACCACAGAGACCATCCTCATACCTGCCACACAATACAAAGATTATGCCCCCCTCAAAACTGCTCTAGTTTTTTAAATAGTCCCCTCAACCATTTCATCAGCCCCGATCAGGCTCATCACCTGCCCCCTTACCATTGTTATCTGCCCCCATTAGCCTCTTCACCTGCCCCCTTAGCATTATCTGCCCCATTAGCCTCTTCACCTGCTCCCTTTAGCATTGTTATCTGCCCCATTAGCCTCTTCACCTGCCCCCTTAGCATTATCTGCCCCAGTAACCTCTTTACCTGCCCCCTTAGCATTGTTATCTGCCCCCATTATCATTGTTATCTGCCCCATTAGCCTCTTCACCTGTCCCCTTAGCATTGTTATCTGCCCCATTAGCCTCTTCACCTGCCCCCTTAGCATTATCTGCCCCAGTAGCCTCTTTACCTGCCCCCTTAGCATTGTTATCTGCCCCCATTATCATTGTTATCTGCACCATTAGCCTCTTCACCTGTCCCCTTAGCATTGTTATCTGCCCCATTAGCCTCTTCACCTGCTCCCTTTAGCATTGTTACCAGCCCCTTCGCCCCCAGACATAAGGACTTACCTGTTCTTCCTGCACAGCAGTCTTCTCTCCAGCGCTATACACGACAGGCAGTCTGGCAGTGATCGCTGCTAGCTGCCTGTCAGTGCGGCCGCGGGCGTTTCTTACTGTGGTCACGTGAGATGTGTAAGTCCTGATCTCACGTGACCACAGTAAGAAGCTCCGGCGGCTGCACTGACAGGCAGCTAGCAGCGATCGCTGCCAGACTGCCTGTCATGTAGTAGTGACAGTCGGTGTAAAGGGGGCGGTGCCCATGATGCAGGCCCGGCGCTGCCTAAATTAAAAAAAAAAATGGCAGTGAAATTTTTTTTATCTCAGTGACTGTGCCCCCAAGGCTCCAGCTCCCCAGTCTGCAGCCTGGTCAGCCTATTGGCTGATCAGGCCCTGCAGATAATATATCAGCAGAGGAGCTAATGGGAGTAAATGGGATGTCCCCACAGCTCCTATCTTATCTTGGGTGCAAAGACTGTCAGGGTTAGTTGATCTAAAATACCTTTAGTAGAAGATACTAGCTCATCAGTGGCACGGAGTCTGCTTGCCCTGTATGAAGCACACACCAGAGAGCAATCTGAATAACAGAACAGAAGAGAATAATTATGACTATTTGGATGTGCACACATTTAAACACAAGCTCAAACTCAGGAATGCTTGCAGGCAACCACAATAGCAGAACCATGGTCAGTATATAAAATTGAATTCAGCTCTCATACTGCTGACACTGGAAGTACTAGTGGAAGAGGCTGGTACTGCAGTATTGATGTGTTGCTGTTCTAGCCCTGCCCTTGTTGGCACAAGAGAAAAATGTGGCTATGGATGTCCATACTCAGATTTTTCCATCAATACCCAAAACACCTCAGATACATCATAATAGATGTTTTTGGACAAAAGTGGCCACTCTTGTTACTGGTTTCCCTGGAAGGAGATTTTTCTTTCACTATGCAGAGGTCACAAGTAATGACCTTCTGTACAGAGCCACCCTAGGATACAGCATCATAATGCGACTGACCAGGAGATGATATATTGTGACTAGTTGGGCATACATATGTCGAGAGAGAGGCATTAACTTGAATGTGCATTGAAAAAAAAATGGCAACGAAAACCTAAAGTGAGCATACACAATCTTTTAAATAAATACACATGCTAATACTGCATTACTAAATTATTTAGCTGTGTGAATTGAACTATCTCAATAATTTTTTTATCTAACAACATGTTCATTTAACTCTTTGGCACATTAACTATCTGTACATTACACTAAATCAAAATTATGATCCCTCACTCAACCTCACTCATTCTCCTAACCTGTTACCTAGCTAGGCATGGTATAAAAATGACATAAGATATATAATGTGAAATAGGGAATGACATCATAAATCATTGCATTAAAGTTGTATTAAAACCAATTAACAACATTTTATATATAAATACATAATACTTTTTAGGAGTCTAGCTTTAAATTTCATATATAATAGATGCTTTGTCATTACTAGAATGCACAGCATTACAAAATGCATGCAGTCTGTATTTCTGCTATCAACTCTCAGATGATGAAGGCACCATCATATATAATTTTACCTGCTTCTATTCATCTTACAATACATCTTTGGCTTATTGAGGACAGTATGATTCAGATACCATATAGTAAAAGTGTATGAGCAAATAAAAAATCAAACATATCTCAACACAAAATATAATATTTATTTAGCTATCGTTCAAGTTATTTTTCTTCCAATAAATTCTTAAGATTGACATCATTAAGCATGCTCCTGGGTAGATTTCATGACTTATGTGAGTCTCTCTAAAAGTAAGAATATTATAATACTAATAAATGTGTGCTGCAGGCAATATTTGCCAGGCATGATGATGGCGGTTTGTTATATATGATAAAAGTAGCCCTTTCTTGAAATGATCATGGTTATTTGTATTGTAGAAGGGTAGTAATTAGCTCTTTTTAGTTATTTTGAGGCAATTTTAAGTATGATGTACTATACACTTACTTGACATTATATTTTACTATATTATATACAGTGATTGAAGTTGGCTGGTATACGGTGGTATGCCATACTATCACTTCTCCTACTGCCTTAATTGTAAAACTATCAAATTACATTCACGTACATTTTCCATACCGCCACTTCTAAATTTCTACTTCGATCACTCATTATAGACAAGTTTCCTGCATAAATCCTGTTATTCACTCAATATCTAATCTTACTCTCATTCTTACACTGCGATCTAATAATACCAATTATTCTGCCAATACATTTTTTAACACTACTATATTATCCACAACCACCTTCCACCCATTTGTATTTAGATACCCCTTTTATTTATATTATCTCACTCACAATTTCTACCCTTCTACTCTTTCCAATCCCATTTTCTGCCTATGCATCATCTATTTTCCTAAAAATAATTCACCCCTTTTTTCCGTCTGTTTATCCACCATGACCGGAACCTAGTCCTACCAGACCTGGGCCACATGAATGATTTTTTGTGAAAAAAAATCTTAACATATATGGGCAACTTTAAATCTAGTGTATAAATGCATCTGGAGCAAAGATGCAACAGACATCATCATCAACTACAAAACTTGCCCATGTAGGTGCAAACTTTACATTATTATTATTATTATTATTATCGTTTATTTGTAGGGTGCCACAAGGTTTCCGCAGCGCCGCACACAGTACAAACAGTAGACTATACAGTAGACTATACAGGGTAGAACAGTACAGAACAATAAACACAAAGTACCAGTACTTCAGAAACTCTGGGCGGGCAGACACAGTAGAGATGGAGCAGAAGAACAGGTATGGAGACTGGAGGGAAGAGGGCCCTGCTCATTCGAGCTTACATCCTAAGGGAGGGTAAACAAATTCAGGCACAAAAGGGAGCCTGTGAATCAAAGGGGAGAGAGAAGAGGAGTCAGGGGAGGATGAGCAGAAGAGATGAGAGGTTAAGTGGATGGTTGGTAGGCCTTAAGGAACAGGTGAGTTTTAAGTGTCCGTTTGAAGGAGCACAGATTGGGAGAGAGACGGATGGAGCAAGGGAGGTCATTCCAGTGAAGGGCAGCAGCACGGGAGAAGTCTTGGATTCGAGAGTGGGAAGAGGTGATCAGTGTGGAGGAGAGGCGGCGATCATTGGCTGAGCGCAGGGAGCGGGCAGGAGTGTGAATGGAGAGGAGGTTAGAGATATAAGATACATCTCATAGCTAATGTATTTTAAGATCTGTGTGACACGGCACATCTCAAAGTGGTGTCATTAACTTGTGTCAGAACGCCCCTGACCAAGCACATCTTATCATAGACGCAAATTATGTGTCATGCATTGTTTTTGCACGCACATTTATGTCATGCAAATGCACTTACATAAATATTGCACTTTTTTTTTACTTTATGGGTTTTATGTAGAGAAAACGTCAAAATCACTACAAAGTTTAGTTTTCAAATGTAACTCAAAATGTAACTGACTAAGTTCTCACAAGTTTAGGGATATCATATCTCAGTACTCAGTACTGAGATTTAATATTAGAACAATGAAGTTGCAAGTTTGAGCCCCTGGGAAGCTTCATTATCTGAGATGACTTTAATTTTTAAATTTTTCATTATTTTAGTATATTGTAGGACTGCTTCAAATCTTTAAGAATATATGTGCATACCTTATTGACTAATATGGAGATGCCTAATGCAAATTAATGAATTTTAGGTTTTATGAGGCAGGTCTGTTCCCAGAAGCTATGTTTGATTAGTGTTATATGTCAGAATAATATGGGTGAGTGTTGCTAAAGGCATAATGGGTCTTGTATTTTTGTTTATTTTTTTTAATTTATCCATATATAGATTTTGTCACATCTTACACTTACAAGTTGTTACGCTTGCATAGGCAGATCGGGGTGAGGGAATCAGGGCCGGATTAACCATAAGGCTAACTGGGCTACAGCCCAGGGGTCTATGGCATCCAGGGGGCCCTTGAAAGTGCTCAGCAGCAGTATTGATCGGTCGGGGGTGGGGGCGATCAGTGCTGCTGAGCACTTTCCCTGCAGTCCTTCTCCGTCGCGCTGTAGTCTCCTTACTGAGGAGATCTCGTGAGTCTCACTCTCACGTGATATCCTCAGTAAAGAGAGTACAGCGGGCCAGAGAAGGAGGTAAGTGCCGGGGTGGGGGTGGGCGCTCAGGCAGCTCCAATCACGGGGGGCGCAATCAGCTCCGATCATGGGGGGGCCCTCACGGGGGAATGGAGGCCCCCTTAGCCCAGGGGCCTCCATTCCCTTAATCCGGCCCTGGAGGGAATGGGCAGGCAAACTATAGGGCGAATACATTCCAGGCATGTTCACATAAGTAGCAGACGTATATACACCAGTCAGAAGGCTATCTTGTTGGAGGACTGGTGCAATGAGATGCAAAGAAGACAAATATAACCAGCAGCTCAAGGTTTCCACTTCTAGATTTTATATGGAATATGCGACTTTCACATTTATTAGTAACAATGTCAAGACACTTTCTCTGTTGTGTATAAGACACTTCATTACACTATTGTATTTTGTACAAATAGGGTAATGTAACTACAAGCACTGTCAAGCCACATCTCAAAGCTATATCTATGCCTTCTCTACACTATTATGGGAAGTAAGCAGTGGTTGAAATGGAAATTTTGAAGTGGCAGTAGGAGAAGTAGCGGTATGGCATTCCACCGTATACACCCCACTTCCACCACTGTATACACACTTATTATTTCTGATGTAAACCAGGTGCATATGCTTTAGTACAGTTTAATGTATGTTAACATGCATCTTTTCATGCCTATGTCTTTTCCTACTTACATTCACAAATGCATCCAACTTTACATTAGTGTTTAAGGAATATTAGCTGGACATGGATGGGTATTAAAGGGCCCTACTGTAAGTAACTTTTATAGATTACATATATGATTCCCTATCCTCCATGCAATCCTGTATTTTGCAGTACATGTGGGGCCTGAGTCATTAAGGCATGCATACTGAGCGCCTTGCGACTTGTTTTAAACTGCACGTAAATAGGCTCTGCTTACTCCCGAAGTCAACAAGGAATGGATCTAACGATACATGTGGTGTTGACTACAGGTGTAGGTTTACTCTGGTCTATTAGACCAGACACTGCAAGATACGTACAATACCTTTGCAGAATATACAATCTCAAAAGAATGCACAGAAATAAAACAAAAAAGCAATTAATGTTACCTGACAATAATATAGTCATTTATGATTATACATGGTAATTTTAAAAAAATTATATTTTTTTTCCCTTGGAAAAACATTAAGATGTTCTTAATGTCTACTGAACATAAAATACATTTTTACTGTTGCTCCTGATTGCAAACACATGTTTTCGCATACATACTCAGTCTTTAGCACTAGTATTCGGAACTTAAATTAGCCCGCCAGTTGGAGCAAGAGACAGCAGAAAACCAGAGTACTTCTGTGTGCACTTAAGTTTGACTTGGACATGGCTGCACGGGAACGCCCTTATTGTATATTGCCTAAGTGTCATTAGCACTCGAAGCTGCCTTGGACATGTCTGCATTCTGTTATGTATTGTCTGGTTCTGAGCATGCGCATAAATATATAGGTGGATGGTGATATCTTGGATGGTTATTGTATGTCATATATGATAAGGAAAACCAGAAATTTGCAATATTCATTGGTTGGGCACAGGGGCAGGCTGGACTGGGGGGCAGGGGGGCATCTGCCCCCCCGGGCCAGTCCCTTAGTGGGCTATCTTAAGCTGGGTCACTGGGCCACCTGCATTTTTTCCCTTTAAAATAGGCTGCTAAGTCGAGTTTTTAAGAGGTTTACATATATCTTTTTTCTGCCAACAGAAGCTGACAGTGTGTGACTGCAGTGAGACAAATCAAGCAGAGCACCTGAAAAGAACTTCTCTATAAAGACCAGATGGGAGTGTCACCTGTCCATCAAACTAGGGCTGTGGGAGAAGTGTAAATTATTTAAGCTTGAGTTGTTCATTATGCAGTGTGACTGATGTCAAACAAGTTGGCACTGACTAGGGAGTTGGCCTCTGTTAATTTAGAGTTATGGTCACGGAAAAGTGTGTGGAACTTAGTATTATGAGATACATTGCCATCCTGTCAATAAAAGCAAAGTACAAGTAAGAAGTTGCCATGTGTGCATCATCAGAAGGGAGCACATGTCACAATAGTATTAAGGAGGAAGTAATGTCAAAATGTTAAGACAAGTTTCAAACAATGCTGATTCTATCTATACCTGCCAGTCACTTACCCTGCTTCCTTAAAGAGAGAGAAAGAAATTTGTGCACAGGGATGTATATCAATGTATGTATGTGCATATAACCTATCTGAATGAGGACTTGCAGTAGATGGGCATTCATTGTTGATCAAAATGTGCACTACAAATCTGTGGCCTGAGTCAATAAGAAAAGTAAATAAAAAAAAAGGAGTAAATGTTCTCCAGGACAGAAAACAAAAAGAAAAAAATCCCTAGCTCTGGCAGACGTATCAATAAAAATAAAGCCAACCTGTGACCTGCAGCTGCAGAATCTGCAGCCTGTGTACTCTTCTTAAAAGATAAACCACTAAACACCAATAGAAACAGTAATGCTAATGACATTAATTAGTTCATGAATGATACAAACTAAATATTTAATAACAACAAAAAACAATAACACAAAAAACATATATGCATATATCATCTGTGGTAAATACATAAAAATACATATAAACATATAAATATATATATATACACAATGGCTCTATGAAATAAAACCACCTGCAAACGGTAGAAGCGCTGAGATAGAGTCACAAATATAGCTATTGAGTGGCAGTCTGAAAATATTCGTAGAGCCTAATTGTATAGCAAATAAAAGGTCCTTAATTAGGACCTAATTCTACCTCCAGAATGCATGTAGATAGCGAAGTTCCACCAATATAGAGCTGTAAAATAAATTCCGATTATATATTAGATGTTACTAGAAGAATTTTTTGGCTAATTTAGCCTTCCACAGGATATACAATTGGGTTCTCTGGGACAAACCATGTTACAATGCAAGGGTATATACATACAATGCAAATTAGTTTATGTTGCACATAAGTTGAATGCTGGCTGTTTTTCATGTAGTACACAAATACTTGTTAGTTTTATTTTTACACTGATATTTAAAGTTAATCTAGGACATACCCTACCCAAACAATAAATCTGTCCCCACATTTTAAATGTATCTCGCCCTCTAATGCAACATGGTTTTTCCCAGGAGCAAAGTTACTCAGTTTTTATGTTTTGGTCTCCTTAATGACTCAGGTCTCTCATATATATTTAAGATACTATATTATATAGCAAAATCATTATCTAATACATATTTGTTTCTTATTGTAGTTGAGTTTTATTTTTTTATTATTATTAACATTTTATTTATATAGCACCAACATATTCTGTAGCACTTTACTATGTTAATATGACATAATGCTTCATTCCTCCTGACAAGTGATGAAATTAAAAGATATCGTCTCGTGCAGACCTACATGCCTTTGGTATGTCATAGAATAAAGCAAACAAACAGTGAAAATAGATAAATTATTGCTTATTCTACAAAGATATTCTAAAATGGGTGAGACTGATTTCTTGGTACCTCTTAGAAAATATTATAAATATCTGGATTACAGTGATATATCAAACTAATTGCTTCATTGAATTAGCACCCACCACACGTGTTCAATCTTCTAATCAATCATTCAATTTAAATGGATAAAACTAGTCACTCTGCTGTTTGGCGTCTTCGTGTGCACCACTCTGATCATGGACCAGAGAAAGGAGAGGAAAAGAAAGAAAATTATAGACAAAAGATGGTCTGAAGTATTATACAGGAGAACCTGATTAAATTAAAGTGATACTAAGAATGAGCATTCAGAAAGACAAGGAAAATAAACACATGAAAGGAGATACAAATAATTTTTGAAAGGTGGTAACTTCTGGCCTGGAAGACTGGGGAATACTGAGGTGGTCCACCTCTAGAGAAAAGGTGGTCGGCAGGGCCGGATTAAGGGAATGAAGGCCCCTGGGGCCTCCATTTCCCCGTGAGGCCCCCAATGTGAGCTGCCCACTGCCCCCCGTGCGGCCCCCCAAGCACTTACCTGTCACTGTAGTCCTCCTTCCGCGGCGCGCTGTAAGCAGGGCTGCCAAGAGGAATTCAGGGCCCCGGTACAACAACTTCATGGGGCCCCCCTTAAAGCTGAGAATGAAAAAAATTTTGCAAACATTTGCGGCACCAACATATTTTGGTGCGGCTAAAAAAAAAAAACACCGATTTTTTTTTTGGCGTCACTAAAAATTTGTATGGCCACAACCACAATTGTACGACCACACACACATGTGGGTGTGGTCATACAATTGGGGGCATGGCTATCACTTGGCGTGCCCAGGAAACCCTCTTACAGAAAAAAAACTTGCATTGCTGTGTTACCAAAAATTGGGATTGTCCCACTAGAATCACAACATTTCTCACACTCTCCTGCTCTCTCCTACCTGTTCTTCTCACTTTCACCAACTGTGGCTGCAGGTTTCCTTAGCTGTGGCTTGGCAGGAACCTGGAATGTTGGGGGTCCTATTTGGGAAAAAAATGGGTACTTTTAGAAAATTACAGCCAACACCAGCGTTAAATCAATAGCACCCACGATTAACAATTAGGCCTTCCTCCAGCCCCAATATTAAAATAATAGGTTTATTTATTAAATGTGAATACTATTTCCCTCCCTACAAACAGCCCCAGCAATAAACTAATAGTATTTACATTTCAGAAATATACCTATTTACCGCAACCATCACTGACATTAAATAATTCATAGGCACATTTAATAAAGAGACCTCATTGTCCCCCACATTCAGTAGCCCCCAAACCACCCCATCTAAAACTCTTTCATCACTGTGCCATGCTGCCCCCGTTCTCCATCACTGTGCCCTCCTACCCCCCCACTCCATCACTGTTCCATCCTGCCTCCCCACTCCATCACTGTGCCATCCTGCCCCCCATTCCATCACTGTGCCATGCTGCCCCCGCTCTCCATCACTGTGCCATCTTGTTCCCCCTCTCCATCACTCTGTGCCTTTCTGCTGCCCCCCCCTTTTTTCCCTCATACTGTGCCTCTCTCTCCCCCTTTTTCCTCATGCTGTGCCTCTCTGTACCCCTCTTTTTCTTAATACTGCGCCTCTCTCTACCCCCTTTTTCTTAATACTGCGCCTCTTTCTACCCCCTTTTTCTTAATACTGTGCTTCTCTCTACCCCCTTTTTCTTAATAATGCGCCTCTCTCTACCCCCTTTTTCTTAATACTGTGGCTCTCTCTCCCCTTTTTATTAATACTGCGCCTCTCTCTCCCCTTTTTCTTAATACTGTGCCTCTCTGTACCCCTCTTTTTCTTAATACTGTGCCTCTCTGCACCCCTCTTTTTCTTAATACTGTGCCTCTCTGTACCCCTTTTTTTCTTAATACTGTGCCTCTCTGTACCCCTCGTTTTCTTATTACTGTGCCTCTCCGTACATCTCTTTTTCTCAATACTGTGCCTCTCTGTACCCCTCTTTTTCTTAATACTGTGCCTCTCTGTACCCCTCTTTTTCTTATTACTGTGCCTCTCCGTACCCCTCTTTTTCTTATTACTGTGCCTCTCCGTACCCCTCTTTTTCTCAATACTGTGCCTCCCTGTACCCCTCCTTTTCTCAATACTATGCCTCTCTGTACCCCTCTTTTTCTTAATACTGTGCCTCTCTGTACCCCTCTTTTTCTTAATACTGTGCCTCTCTGTACCCCTTTTTTTCTTAATACTGTGCCTCTCTGTACCCCTCTTTTTCTTATTACTGTGCCTCTCCGTACATCTCTTTTTCTCAATACTGTGCCTCTCTGTACCCCTCTTTTTCTTAATACTGTGCCTCTCTGTACCCCTCTTTTTCTTAATACTGTGCCTCTCTGTACCCCTCTTTTTCTTATTACTGTGCCTCTCCGTACCCCTCTTTTTCTTATTACTGTGCCTCTCCGTACCCCTCTTTTTCTCAATACTGTGCCTCTCTGTACCCCTCCTTTTCTCAATACTATGCCTCTCTGTACCCCTCTTTTTCTTAATACTGTGCCTCTCTGTACCCCTCTTTTTCTCAATACTATGCCTCTCTGTACCCCTTTTTCTCAATACTGTGCCTCTCTCTCCCCCCACCAATGTTCCTCACACTGTGCCTTTTTTTTTTTTTTTACTTACATTAGTATTAGCTGTTTTCTTCTCTTCTCTTCTCTTTTGTCTTCTGTCTTCTGTCTTCTGTGTTCTGTCTTCTTTCTTCTGTCTTGGTCCTGTCTGCCCTGTTCCTCACTGACTGCCGGGCGTGACTTGATGACGTCACGCCCGGCTGTCAGTGTAAACAAAGCAGAGAGGAAGGAGGAGGGGCCGCCGGCGCCGCTATTTTGTAAGTATCTATTTTTTATTTTTTTTTACAACGCTGCTCCACCCCCACCAACGAAGGGGCGGAGCCCTAAACCACCGCATCCCCCCCTCCCCCCCACGCAAACAAAAAAAGGCAAAAAAAGTAAGTTTAAAAAAAAAGCAAAAAAATAAAACCTGAACAGTGAGGGCCTGGGCCGGGCCCCCTGGCATGCCCGGGCCCGGGTAATTAGTACCCGCTCCCCCCCCCACCCCTCTCGGCGGCCCTGGCTGTAAGCTCCTTACTGAGGAGATCTCGCGAAAGTGAGACTCATACTCTCCTCACTAAGCAGATTACTGAGCGCCGGGGACGGATGACTGCAGTGAAAGTGCTCAGCAGCATTGATCGGGCTGGGGGCGCCCCCACCCCTGAACCGATCAATAATGCTGCTGAGGACTTTGAAGGGCCCCCTGGATGCTCGAGGCCCCTGGGCTGTAGCCCAGTTAGACCTGGGGTTAATCCGGCCCGGTGGTCGGTATAAATAGTTGGTAGAAGAGAAAGGGAGAGGTAGTCAAAAGAGGAGTGGATACATTAGAAGAGAAGAGGATGCATAAGGTAAGGCAAGGATTAGAACACCATAGAGTGCACTTGTTAGGTTGTCAACCATTGGTAACTGACTGATGGTTATGAGAGAATCATATCAATAAATCAATTTCATAGAGGACACCCAAAACTGCTAACTTCTTAACTAATTCATGTAAGAACTGGCAACAATTGCGGGCTATGGGTTTGATTTGAATAAAGGAATGTTTCTGTTTTTCTTCATTTGTGTGCTGGCCTCCTGTGCTTCCAGGAGTTACTTTGAATATCAAATCTATCAAATTCTCAGCATAAGTAAGCGAGTGATGCTGTCTCTCTCTCTCTCTCTCTCTCTACGGCTTGAATGGTAGAACGGCGGTGGGAACGGGCAGCTGGACGTAGGCAAAGTACAGAAAGGGTAGGGTCCTAGGAACTCTCATCTTTTCTATGTATACAACTTGTTGCGGAAAAAATAATTAAGTAGCACTGTTGGATTTCAGCGTGATCTCTGTGTGGATGATTCCCGAAAGTTTCTATCCTCTATGGATCTCTCGCCATCTCTGTTGGGTCGCATTATCTCATTTTGGATATCCTCTCACCACCTTAAACTCAATTCTTTCAAAAGATATGCTAAAATGTTTCAAATTAGTTTTCTGTTTTGCACTTAAGTTAAATACTGACTGTTTTTTCATGTAGCACACAAATACTTGATAGCTTATTTGTACACTGAAATTTAAAGTTGATATTTGTGTGATACACGAAAAAACAGTCAGTATTTAACTTATGTGCAAAACAGAATACTAATTTGCACCCCTTGCATTGTAACATGGTTTTGTCCAGGAGACTTAAATAAGAAGTTTCTTAAGTTAAGATCCTTAATGAATCAGGCCCCACATTCTTATCCTCACTAGGCTATTCTACACAATGACCATCTCTCAACATAGTTGATTCATAACTTACATTGATTCGCCTTCTATACTCAAACAACCCTTAGAACCCCCATACCAACATTGCTGTGTGATTGTCATATAGCCCCACTAAGTTCTTTTTTTGAAATCTTGTTGGTTCTATATAGAATATATGTCACTTACCTCATGTATCAAAATCCTATTTTTCAATAGACTGTAAGCTTGCGAGCAAGGCCCTCTTACCTCTTTGCTTGTCTGTTAATACCGATGTGTTTATTTCCAATTGTAAAGTACTAAGGAAAACGCTGAAGCTATATAAATAAATATTAATAAATGAACAATAATTTAAAACCAGCATACATATCAGCATGGCTGATATGAATGTCTGATATCTCATTCACGATAATGAAATTGAGCCTACAAACAAAATTGTAGGACCCATCATATAGAAAATCAGCCTGAATATTATAAAGGCTCATCCTGGTACCCATGGTGTTGTGGGTTCCAAGGTAAATATTAATCTCTTACTGTATGTATCTATGGAAGAAAATTATTCCATGACAATGTCCAATAAACAGGAACTGAAAAGGGGAACTACAAGATAAGATCCACCGATCAAAAAGATAACAATATAATAAATAAAATATAGTGACAGATTCACAAGGTTATGAATTCCATTTTTCATTCGTTACACAGAAAAATAGTAAACTATTTCAATAAATTTAAACTACACTTAAAACCACAACACAGTAAACTTTACTTGGTAAATTAACATGCATTTAGCTATCAAAACAAACTAAATTGGCTTATTTTGCATTTATTTAAATATCAATTCCAGGCCTGATTGAGGGGTTCGGTATAATATGGCAACGGTGAATCTGTCAACAGTCAGACTGTCAACTCCAAAATGTGGACAGTTACGCTGTCGACATCCAAAGAACAATGCCAAAGTACTAGCAAAATTGAGGTGACAAAAAGCACGGGGTCCCCCTGCTTTTACTTGAACCAGCACTAGGCTGTGCCAGTCGGGTTGGAGGCATTGTAGCATGAGTGTCACTCACCGGACCGTGAGTGCCTCTTCCCGGACATTTAGGAACCGTGGCCGTCCACCATCCTGAGGGTCTGCGCATGCGCAGCCCTTTTCTATACTTCAGTCTATACCCCTTTAACTTAATTGGCAGATCAGGCAACCTCCCTATATTAAGCACCTGTGGTCACCTCCACGTTGCCTGATCTTGGAGTCTCATTCCTCATGAGTCTCTGAAGGTGTTCCTGTATTACTTGTGTATTCAGTGCTGCTGATTCCTGTGGTTTCCAAACCACTTCTACTACTGTGGTTCCATACCACTTCTACCATCAACTGTATCATCATGACTGTTTGCTGATTCCTATCCGCTGCCTCCGTGCACTACAGTCTTCTACACCACTTCAACGTTATTTTATATCTATGTGACTGTTTGCTCATTGCTATCCGCTGCCTCCGTGCACTCCAGCTTTTACCTCACTCACCTGCTTCTCATCAAGTCTGTTTGCTGATTTCTATCCGCTGCCTCCGTGCTCTACAGTCTCCTGCTTGCAACTCGCCTGTGTTCAACATCGTGACTGCCAGCTGACTACTATCCGCTGCCTCTGTGCACTACAGTCTCCTGCTTGCAACTCGCCTGTGTTCAACATCGTGACTGCCAGCTGACTACTATCCGCTGCCTCTGTGCACTACAGTCTCCTGCTTGCAACTCGCCTGTGTTCAACATCGTGACTGCCAGCTGACTACTATCCGCTGCCTCTGTGCACTACAGTCTCCTGCTTGCAACTCGCCTGTGTTCAACATCGTGACTGCCAGCTGACTACTATCCGCTGCCTCTGTGCACTACAGTCTCCTGCTTGCAACTCGCCTGTGTTCAACATCGTGACTGCCAGCTGATTACTATCCGCTGCCTCCGTGCACTACACTCTCATCTCATCTGTGCTGTGACTTCCTCGAGACTGCCGCTTTTCATTACCATCTGCTACACTTCGTGATCTACAGCTCCTGCCCTGCGCTGCACTCCTGTTTCCCATCGCAGTTGGTTCCTGTGGTTGCTACTGGTTACCTCCGTGTGCCGCTGAGTCCTGCCGCTGTGGTCAGCGCTATCGTCCATCTCCTGCTGATCCACTCTCCACGCCTTCACGTGTCCCACTGGCCTCTACCCTCCTGTCAGCATTGGATTTGTATCTCTTCTACTACCCTCTGCTGGATCATCTCCATTCTCCTGGGTTTCCTATGAGTCCAGTTCCACGTGTTGCTGGCTCCTGTGGATTCGTGTCCCTGTCGGTCTACTCACCTGTGCGCTGCACCTGCTAGACCGCTGCTTCTCCTATCCAGGGACTTCCTATCCAGTCGGCCTCCAGCCGCTCAGGTACCGCTGCAATCCCATCTGACTGCTACTGCTGAACCACGGTATGCATACTTCTCATTGACTGTGCTGTGTATTGCATATCTTGCTGGACTGTGTTTGGTTCTCTCTGGAGTCTGCTATCCGCTGAGTCTATTGCCATCATTGACTGTGTTATCATTGTGCTGGACTACTTCAAGAGACTTTCTAGATTGCAGACCTGATCAGTCATTTACATATATATATACCTATATTGTGCATATTACTGTGGATCGTGTATAAGGTGCCTGTGTATATCCTGTGTTGCAGTCTTCCCCCGTGCACCTCCTCACATATATATAGCAGTGGTACAACTTGCTACCGCAGACCACTGATTACCTGGATACCCCCACTTGGATTCCATTCCTTCACTCAGACAGCGGTACAACTTGCTACCCGCAGACCGCTGACTCTCATCACCTCCTTGTTTCTGTTGGACATTCCTCCTCACTATAGCAGTGGTACAACTTGCTATCGCAGACCACTGACTACCTTCACGTGTCCTTGTCCATACAGTTCCTTGTGTATCATTACCTCATTATTACCAGTGTTGCTAGTCATAGACTTTCCTGAGCATCTCATCGGCCATCATTTCATGTTCCGTGATCACCCAGCTACCAGAGTACCCTATTACCATCTACATTGCTCTGGTAAGCCTACCATCTGGTGATCCCTGGGTAAAGACTCCTAGTGCCCGTGACAGTAAGATCAGGCCATGACAGACCCAGATGTGGAACCTACCGCCAAAGAGATGCTGCAACATCTGGTTAGCCGTGTGGAGCAACAGGATGCCCGCCAACAGCTGTTACTTCAGTGTTATCAGTCATTAACCTCCCAAGGAACATCTGGACAGACTGTGACAGCTACTACTGAAGCTCCTGTGCTTTCCTCCGTTTCCCCATTGCCATCCCAGGTGTCTATAGCTTCCACGCTTCACCTGCCTACTCCGTCAAAGTACGATGGAGACCCCAAAACTTGTAGGGGTTTCCTTAACCAATGTTCAGTCCATTTTGAGCTCCAACCTCAAAATTTTTCTACCCATCGTTCCAGAGTGGCCTATCTTATCTCTTTGTTTTCAGGACAAGCCCTGGCTTGGGCCTCCCCTCTGTGGGAGAGGAACGATCCAATATTACAAGATAGTGCCAAATTCATTTCTACATTCCGAAGTGTGTTCGATGAACCGGGTCGTGTGACCTCCGCTGCTTCCAGCATCCTCCGTCTGCGACAAGGATCTCATACTGTAGGCCAGTACGTCATTCAATTCAGGATCTTAGCCTCTGAACTTCAGTGGAACACTGAAGCCCTAGTTGCCGCCTTCTGGCAGGGGCTTTCCGATAAAATTAAAGATGCACTGACTACCCAAGAGCTTCCTTCGTCACTTGAAGATTTGATCTCTCTATGCCATCGTGTTGATATGAGATTTCGTGAAAGAGAGGCTGAGAAAACGACTTCTGCTAAAGCACCTTTTCGCTCTAACCCTCAATTTCGTCCAGTGTCACCCGCTGTGATTCCCATGGAGATTGGACGTTCCAAGTTATCTTCTGAGGAGAGGAAACGAAGAGTCAAGAATAGACTCTGTATCTATTGTGCTGATTCCACTCATGTCCTCAGCTCCTGCCCTAAGAGATCGGGAAATGCCAGGCCCTAACTAGTTCTGGAGAGGTGAAGTTAGGGTCCCTGGAGTCCTCTCCATCGTCTATGAAATCTAAAGTCTGCGCTTTTGATGTGACTATTTCCTTTGCTACCAAGACCTTTGAGTCACAGGCATTGATTGACTCCGGAGCAGCAGGAAATTTTATTTCCAAATCGTTAGTTAATCAATGGTCTCTACCAATGATTACCTTAAAAACTCCCATTACTGTGACGGCTATCGATGGATCACGTCTCATCAACGGTCTCATCACCCAGAGTACGTCTCCAGTAACCCTTCAGATTGGTGCTCTGCATCATGAAGAGATATCGTTTTTAATTCTTCCTGTTACGACAAGTCCGATTGTCCTAGGCCTTCCATGGCTTCAGTGTCACTCTCCCCAGATTGACTGGCGCACCCCTCAAGTCACGTCTTGGGGGCCTGAATGTCACCATCATTGCCTTTCCCAAGTCATTCCTCTCAAGGTACAGCAAGCTTCCATTTCAGCTATTTCACCGGGACTCCCTCCTCAATATGCTTCATTTACCGATGTTTTTGATAAAGCTCAGTCTGAACGTCTTCCTCCTCATCGTTCTTGGGATTGTCCGATTGACCTTCTTTCTGGCAAGACTCCTCCCAGAGGCCGGGTCTATCCACTCTCGTTACCTGAAACTCAAGCTACATCTGAATATATCCGGGAGAACCTCCAGCGTGGGTTCATTCGACCTTCCACCTCGCCCGCTGGAGCTGGGTTCTTCTTTGTCAAAAAGAAGGATGGATCATTACGCCCTTGTATAGATTTTCGTGGACTCAATGCCATTACTATCAAGAACCGGTATCCCATTCCGTTGATCACTGAGCTATTTGACCGCATCAAGGGAGCCCGTATTTTTACTAAGTTGGATCTTCGTGGTGCTTACAATTTAATCAGAATCCGTTCCGGTGACGAATGGAAGACGGCGTTTAACACCAGAGACGGGCATTACGAATATCTGGTAATGCCTTTCGGGCTATGTAATGCCCCCGCTGTTTTTCAGGGCTTCATTAATGAGATTTTTCGGGACTTATTATATGTATGTGTCGTCGTCTACCTGGACGACATATTGATTTTTTCACAGGACCTGCCTTCTCACCACCAACATGTGGCAGAAGTCCTCTCCAGGCTACGGAAAAATTCATTGTTCTGTAAATTAGAAAAATGTTCATTCGAATTACCCCAGATTCCATTCTTGGGGTATATTGTTTCCGGAGTTGGTCTGAAGATGGATCCTGACAAAGTAAATGCTGTACTACATTGGCCCCAGCCAACTACTCTTCGTGCCATCCAGCGTTTTTTAGGTTTTGCCAATTACTATAGACGCTTCATTCAAGATTTTTCTTCCATTGCATCTCCTATTGTGGCCCTGACTCGTAAAGGGGCTAATCCTAAGCAATGGTCTACTGAGGCTATTCAAGCCTTTCAAACATTAAAAGAGTCCTTC
This sequence comes from Mixophyes fleayi, assembly GCF_038048845.1. Taxonomy (NCBI): domain Eukaryota; kingdom Metazoa; phylum Chordata; class Amphibia; order Anura; family Limnodynastidae; genus Mixophyes; species Mixophyes fleayi. The sequence goes on from NC_134402.1 coordinate 153,549,779, forward strand.
TCTTCGGCTCCAATCCTTCGTCAGCCTGATGTGACACTCCCTTTTTTCCTAGAAGTAGATGCCTCTAATGTGGGCTTAGGAGCTATTCTCTCCCAACGCTCGGAACAGCAAAAATTCCACCCTTGTGCCTTCTATTCTCGGGGTCTCCTACCCGCAGAGAAGAATTATACCATCGGAGACAAGGAATTACTGGCTATCAAAGCCGCATTAGAGGAATGGAGATACTTGTTGGAGGGAGCTCGCCATCCGGTGACGATCTTCACGGATCATAAGAATTTGTCTTATCTCCAGTCTGCCCAATGCTTGAACCCTCGTCAAGCAAGATGGTCTCTTTTCTTTTCCCGTTTTGAATTAATAATTACCTTCAAACCAGCTGCCAAGAACAAAAAAGCTGATGCCTTATCTAGAGCCTTTGCTACGTCCTCTGATATAGAAGAGGTTTCCAACCATACCATTCTAGACCCCAAATGTATCTCACTGGCTGCTTCATCCACCAAAACGCTACCATTTGGGAAGACCCTCGTGCCTTCTACTCTAAGGAGGAAAATCCTTTCGTGGTTCCATGCCTCTCGTTTTTCTGGACACGCCGGTGAACACAAGACTTTTGAGATCCTCTCTCGAAGTTACTGGTGGCCTTCAATGAGGAGAGACGTCAAAGAGTTCATTGCTTCCTGTGAATTATGTTCGCAATTCAAATCCTCCCGCAGAACTCCAGCAGGGTTGCTGCGACCACTACCCATTCCGTCCAAACCATGGACCCATATTAGTATGGATTTCGTTACTGACTTACCACCTAGTAAGAACCATAACACTATTTGGGTGGTAGTGGACAGATTTTCGAAGATGGCTCATTTCATCCCTCTGTCTGGTTTGCCTTCCTCGTCTATCCTGGCTGAACATTTCATTAAAGAGATCTTCCGTATCCATGGATGTCCATCTGAGATTGTGTCTGATAGAGGAGTACAATTCGTGTCCAGATTCTGGCGAGCCCTTTGTAAAACCTTGGGCATACGATTAGCACTCTCATCTTCTTACCATCCACAATCCAATGGACAAACCGAACGTGTCAATCAAGATCTTGAGACCTTTATAAGGATATTTTCATCAGCCAATCAAGACAACTGGGTAGAGTTACTCCCTTGGGCTGAGTTCGCCCATAACAACATGTACCATGAGTCATCATCCAAAACTCCATTCTTTGTGGTCTACGGTCACCATCCGTCTTTTCCGGAATTTCCTGCCCTCCCGCCCACCCAAGTTCCTGCGGTGGAGATTGTTTGTCAGACCTTTAAAAAAATCTGGTCTCAGGTTAGAACCTGTTTAAAGAAGACATCTGTCAAATATAAATCTTTCGCTGATAAGAAGAGGCGGGCTATTCCACCACTAAAAATTGGAGATCGTGTCTGGTTATCCACAAAAAATATTCGTTTGAAGGTTCCATCCATGAAATTCGCCCCTCGTTTTATTGGTCCATATAGGATCATTCAAGTTATTAATCCAGTATGTGTGAAACTCCTTCTTCCTAAGAGTCTTCGGATTTCTAATGCCTTCCATGTATCTTTGCTCAAACCTCTTATTATCAACCGTTTTTCAACTCCTCCCTCAGCTCCGCAGCCAGTTCAAGTCCATCAGGAGGAGGATTTTGAGATTACCGAGGTACTAGATGCAAAAATTTCGCGAGGAGTCCTCCACTTCCTCGTTCATTGGAAGGGCTTTGGTCCTGAGGAGCGCTCTTGGATCAAAGCTGAAGATCTTAATGCTCCTGCCCTTTTGAAGAAGTTTTACTCCAAAAATCCGGACAAGCCCGGTTCCAGGCGTTCTGTGCCCGCCTTTAAAAGGGGGGGTACTGTCACTCACCGGACCGTGAGTGCCTCTTCCCGGACATTTAGGAACCGTGGCCGTCCACCATCCTGAGGGTCTGCGCATGCGCAGCCCTTTTCTATACTTCAGTGTATACCCCTTTAACTTAATTGGCAGATCAGGCAACCTCCCTATATTAAGCACCTGTGGTCACCTCCACGTTGCCTGATCTTGGAGTCTCATTCCTCATGAGTCTCTGAAGGTGTTCCTGTATTACTTGTGTATTCAGTGCTGCTGATTCCTGTGGTTTCCAAACCACTTCTACTACTGTGGTTCCATACCACTTCTACCATCAACTGTATCATCATGACTGTTTGCTGATTCCTATCCGCTGCCTCCGTGCACTACAGTCTTCTACACCACTTCAACGTTATTTTATATCTATGTGACTGTTTGCTCATTGCTATCCGCTGCCTCCGTGCACTCCAGCTTTTACCTCACTCACCTGCTTCTCATCAAGTCTGTTTGCTGATTTCTATCCGCTGCCTCCGTGCTCTACAGTCTCCTGCTTGCAACTCGCCTGTGTTCAACATCGTGACTGCCAGCTGACTACTATCCGCTGCCTCTGTGCACTACAGTCTCCTGCTTGCAACTCGCCTGTGTTCAACATCGTGACTGCCAGCTGACTACTATCCGCTGCCTCTGTGCACTACAGTCTCCTGCTTGCAACTCGCCTGTGTTCAACATCGTGACTGCCAGCTGACTACTATCCGCTGCCTCTGTGCACTACAGTCTCCTGCTTGCAACTCGCCTGTGTTCAACATCGTGACTGCCAGCTGACTACTATCCGCTGCCTCTGTGCACTACAGTCTCCTGCTTGCAACTCGCCTGTGTTCAACATCGTGACTGCCAGCTGATTACTATCCGCTGCCTCCGTGCACTACACTCTCATCTCATCTGTGCTGTGACTTCCTCGAGACTGCCGCTTTTCATTACCATCTGCTACACTTCGTGATCTACAGCTCCTGCCCTGCGCTGCACTCCTGTTTCCCATCGCAGTTGGTTCCTGTGGTTGCTACTGGTTACCTCCGTGTGCCGCTGAGTCCTGCCGCTGTGGTCAGCGCTATCGTCCATCTCCTGCTGATCCACTCTCCACGCCTTCACGTGTCCCACTGGCCTCTACCCTCCTGTCAGCATTGGATTTGTATCTCTTCTACTACCCTCTGCTGGATCATCTCCATTCTCCTGGGTTTCCTATGAGTCCAGTTCCACGTGTTGCTGGCTCCTGTGGATTCGTGTCCCTGTCGGTCTACTCACCTGTGCGCTGCACCTGCTAGACCGCTGCTTCTCCTATCCAGGGACTTCCTATCCAGTCGGCCTCCAGCCGCTCAGGTACCGCTGCAATCCCATCTGACTGCTACTGCTGAACCACGGTATGCATACTTCTCATTGACTGTGCTGTGTATTGCATATCTTGCTGGACTGTGTTTGGTTCTCTCTGGAGTCTGCTATCCGCTGAGTCTATTGCCATCATTGACTGTGTTATCATTGTGCTGGACTACTTCAAGAGACTTTCTAGATTGCAGACCTGATCAGTCATTTACATATATATATACCTATATTGTGCATATTACTGTGGATCGTGTATAAGGTGCCTGTGTATATCCTGTGTTGCAGTCTTCCCCCGTGCACCTCCTCACATATATATAGCAGTGGTACAACTTGCTACCGCAGACCACTGATTACCTGGATACCCCCACTTGGATTCCATTCCTTCACTCAGACAGCGGTACAACTTGCTACCCGCAGACCGCTGACTCTCATCACCTCCTTGTTTCTGTTGGACATTCCTCCTCACTATAGCAGTGGTACAACTTGCTATCGCAGACCACTGACTACCTTCACGTGTCCTTGTCCATACAGTTCCTTGTGTATCATTACCTCATTATTACCAGTGTTGCTAGTCATAGACTTTCCTGAGCATCTCATCGGCCATCATTTCATGTTCCGTGATCACCCAGCTACCAGAGTACCCTATTACCATCTACATTGCTCTGGTAAGCCTACCATCTGGTGATCCCTGGGTAAAGACTCCTAGTGCCCGTGACAATGAGAACTCAGAATGTGGTGTCCTCCTGCCATAATGACAACCAGCCCTAAACTGTTTAGAGCTGGACTTCCTTAGGAGATGTGGTCCGCAAAAATAAAAAAGAAGTTGCCCCCCCCCACAGAGGTACCCAGACCCGTGCTGAAAGTGTAGCAGGTGAAGCGTTGGGTTGTAAGGCCCTGCCCTCCTGGTGATGGCAGGCAAGGTTACTGGAAGGAATGTCTAGTTTAATGAGGCTAGTGCCTTACCTAAGACAGGGTCGGTGACGCGAATAGTCTGGTCACCAGCGGGCCGGAGCTTAGCCGTGCAGAGCGAGACAGGTGAGGAAGAGGTCCTGGGCTCTCTTGGCATTTGGGCAGAGGGTTTGTGGTGAATTGCAACGAGCTCTGAGATCTTCATGGGGTTCAGAGAAGGGGAGAACCCCATTTTAGTCCAAATACCCCATCAGAAAATGGGAGGGGGGATGTATGGCGAGTGCTACAGGAGGGAATTTTGACCCAATAGAACTTGTAAGGCCCTTGACGTAGAGCCAGCAGGAGGATCCCCATCTTGGGTATCCCAAAAGAAGAGCATCATTTAGGGGTAGGTACCCATAACAAGCTCCTGTAAACAAGGGAGTTTGAGCGTGATGGAAGAGTCACGAGGAGTAAGAGAAATACTCAAGAAAAATCCTTACATGTAAGTCCCACATGTAAAACACAAAATGTGGGAAATTTTGTAAGCCCAGAGCAGTCTGGATGCATTCAATACTAGAAGTTGTCAGCATCATTATAATAATAAAGAAAGTCCCTGGATATTTGAGATCATGGCCTGTATAGCCGCAGGAGGAGAGCCCCCTTGTAAAGTACTTCCATACACTTGCTGTGTGGCGGCACTATAGCAATGAGATATGAAAGAAGGTCCCTGGTGTAGGGGATGGTGTGCACGTATGGAGGAGTGTCCCTGGATATTGGGATGGCAGGAGCGAAGAAGTGCAAGAATCTCTAACACATAACAACTATGTGCCTATGCTTATGAAGAACTATGACGGTATGCTGTGGAACTACTGCACCCAATTACACCGGACATATGAGTTTAATAGAAAAGTCTTTTACATCTGCTAAGTGTGTGCTGGAGGAGTGGGCGTAAAGAGAACGAAATTCTATCTGCAACCATTATGCTTATGTGCTGGAGGAAGGAGTTTGCAATACAGTTTATTGTTTGTTTTTGAACTGAGATGGTCTGGTGCCCAATTTCATTTGCATTGCAGCACACCACCGCACTAAAGTCTGCCCACATGTGATTGTGTTAAACACCCATGTATTCGAGAAGAAGTCCTCTGGTATTGGTTGCCTGTACCTATCAGCCAGCTTGGGCAGAAAGTACCGTCAGTAACTGCAGCTATGGCCTCCAGGGGCACCCTTCACAAAAGCACTAGAGCTCTTCCACACCCCTGGGTAGTGGGTGTGGGGTAATAAAATATATTTTTATAATAAAGACACTATTTTGTGTTGGTGCACTACAGGTCCCAGCAAACCCAGGCTGCCATTAACATGCTGGTGCTTGTAGTGGCAATTAACTTAACACTTGACTGCTATGTAGATGATGTACATTTTTGATTGTCCTTGATATTAATTATACCATAGATTTTAAGCTTGCGAGCAGGGCCCTCTTACCTCTCTGTATGTATGTATTACCTAGTATTTTTTTATTACTGTTTGTTCCCAATTGTAAAGCGCTACAGAATCTGCTGGCGCTATATAAATAAATATTGATGATGATGATCATGATGATACCATGCTGTGTTTTTTTGTCCTGATCTCTTGTCAAATGTTTACCTGTGTCATAAAACATTCTCAAGCTAGTTCTTTGCAATTATGATGACAGGATTAAAATGTACATTTCTAAAGTTATTATTATTGCAATCAATATATTATAACTTTTATTTAAAATTAAACATTACTTTTAAATTATACAGGCTACTCCATGAGTCTACTGAGCCTAGCTACCATCTAGAAGAAACTCAGCTAGCGGCAGCCCTTAAAAAATAATTAACAATATAGTGGCTATTTTTAGAAACAATAAAGAAGAGGTTTTCAACATGTTTATTGATGTCTTGTTTCCCAGTGGATGAAATCTGGAATTGCTTCAAAGTTAGATGAAGTGCAGGCAGGGCCGGATTAACCCTAGGGCTAACTGGGCTGCAGCCCAGGGGCCTCGGGCATCCAGGGGGCCCTTGAAAGTGCTCAGCAGCATTATTGATCGGTCAGGGGCGGGGGCGCCCCCAGCGCGATCAATGCTGCTGAGCACTTTCACTACGGTCCTTCCCTGACGCGCTGTATTCTCCTTACTGAGGAGATCTCATGAGTCTCACTCTCACGAGATCTCCTCAGTAAAGAGCGTACAGCATGCTGGGGAAGTCGCTCAGTGGCGGCTCGGATCACCGGGGGGGCGGCTCGGATCACCGGGGGAGCGGCTCGGATCACGAGGGGGGGGCCCTCACGGGGGAATCTCCCCTTAGCCCAGGGGCCTCCATCCCCTTAATCCGGCCCTGAGTGCAGCGCAGGAATCAAGAATGGTACTGTGATAACTGGTATTCCTTCTTTTCAGGAACTAATTTGAGCCACTGCCCCAGTAGTTCAATTTCTATCAAATCATTCACTTTATTATACAATCTATCAAACGAATGAACTGAGAATGCTACATTTTGCTACCTCACTTCATTTGCCTTTACTATAGATATACATGCCTAATAGTATTTAGGGTACATTATCAGGGCCGGATTAACCCGAGGTATAACTGGGCTACAGCCCAGGGGCCTCGAGCATCCAGGAGGCCCTTGACAGAGCTCAGCAGAATTATTGATCGGAACAGGGGCGGGGGCGCCCCCCGGCCCGATCAATGCTGAGCTCTGTCACTGCAGTCCTCCTTCTCCGGCGCTCAGTAATCTCCTTACTGAGGAGATCTTGCGAGAGTGTCACGAGAACTCCTCAGTAAGCAGCTTACAGCGCGCCGCGGAAGGAGGACTGCAGTGACAGGAGAAGGTAAGCGCTTGGGGGGGGGGGTCGGTCGGCTAGCAGGGGGGCCAGTCTGCTAACGGGGGGGGCCTCACGGGGGAATGGGGGTGCCCTTAGCCCAGTGGCCTCCATTCCGTTAATCCGGCCCTGTACATTATATACAAAAATTACAAAACAGAGGCCACAGAAAAGTTTTAATGGGATTCCCAGATTCTCATTACAGTAATTTACTATTTTCAATGAATCACTTCAAATCCACCATGAAACTGGATGAATTGTAAATCTTTGCAGACGCTCTGAAAATTAAAATACTGATTCCATAGTCTATTGTAGCCACACTTGAATTGAAAATTTAATTTGGAAGATCCACAACCTTAAATTATGGAGATTAGTTATTATACAAATATTTTCAGTTTCTAGCATGTGCAGCACTTTAATTAAAATAACAGGAAGAAGGAAAACATAAGCAGTGTCATGCTACCAACTATAAGCGATATATTTAACATTGTAAGTCCAAAATAAACAGTTTGAGAGCTTCCTATTTGTAAGCTTGCCATTATATATTAATTAGCTGAATATTTTTTTGTGTTAAGGGTATGATGCAAATCAAATAAATTAAGTTCCTAGGAAACTAGGTCATCTTTGCATATTACGAATCGCAAGTATGCATTTTTCCTCTTCTCAGATGGGTAAGACGAGACTGATGAAGGTTTTATATAATAACTCTCAAATAAATATCTGTTTTTTCCTTATGAAATTGATGCTCAAGGTTAGGCAGCATTTCAAAATACAAATATTTATTAAAAATAAACATTATCTGTTTAACACTTATTGTAAGAGGTATTATTTTTATAGGGTTTATAATATATATATTATGGAAATAAACACAATCACAAAATGATGAATGTACACAATATGATTCCCCTGTATTAGGGACCAGTTAGGCAGCTACCTTTGGTTAGTGGGCATGTATAATTAGAAGCCTTTCTGGTCATCTTTGTTATCATCTTAGCATGTAATAAGTGTGATTAACTGCATAATTTGCACATGTGCATTTGCATCTATGTATCCACTATGCTCAACATAGGTGGACTAAATCAACTAGACATTTTATTGAATGACGCTAATGTGTCATTGCCCTAGGTCTCCAAAATAGGCAATTCGCAAGTCATTTATTGCATATCTAACTTCAGGATTCTGTCAACATTGGGGCGTAAGTAAGACTAGCCTTTACTTGGTCCTTTTACATTGGAAGGGGGGCAAAGTTAATGTTTTCTTTTATAACGGGTCTTTATTTTAATTTTAATTTGGTATTTTTATTTGTTGTTAAACAGCTCTATTATAAATAATATTAATGACATTCTCCCCCTTCAAATACCAATGGCAAGGATAATGTAACCCCCAATCGGGACTATCTCTACATATTGTGCAATCCCCCCTGCTCTTCACCTGGCCCTCTGAGATCAACCCTTTGACAAACTTATAACTTATACATAGCTGGGGTACTGTGTGCCTGATTGGACATTTACTTTATTATCAACATTAACTGTGGAGAAGCCTTTACACAATTAATGGGAACCCAGGGCTTCGAGGGGACCTGAACTATGCTTAGACACAAATTATATAATTAAACTTCCTTTACTTATACTTCATCTTAAAACTGTGAAAATTTGTGCAAAATTGTTCTATGTCTGCTATCCATCTGTTCATACTCTCTACAGGGTTTATTTATTAACATGTGAAAAAGTTCTAGCTTCTCTAATTACCAAAGCCCCCATCAGGTGAAAGCTTTGTCTTGGGCGTCCAGCAAAGTTTCCCCATGCGTGAGGATGAAGCCTATTTATCCTGAACAGTGGTGGTACAAGTAACACTTCTGACCTCCTACAGCTACTACCATCTGAGGATTCAAAAAAATGCTTCATTATCAAAATAACACATTGTTTTGTTGTTGTTGTTTTTTTTTCTAATATTTTTTTTTTTTCACTGAATCTGGAACTGGAAGCCTAAGTCTAACTCACCCATGTGAGGATGGGCCCCACATTGGTCTGGGGAGCGGTAAGATGGCCAGTGTCTAGATAGCTGAGCATCACTCAGCTGCCCGGTGACATTTCATTGGGCAGTGGAAGATTTTCTGTCACTGCTCAAAATACATGGATCGTAAAAAATAGACCCTTATATGCAGACATCTACAATGCCCCACTTGTGTAATATGTTAGAATTCATTTTCAGTATTTTATCGTACAATACACAACTCTCATTCTGTACACTGGATGTGATCCCCAATTTGCTGTTTTAATTATGTATGTCTATAAAACTGAAGAGTGCCAATACTTATGTTCTGTCCTGGATGTGAGTTTTATGTGCAGTTTTAACAGAACTATTCTTGGAAAGCGCACAAATTCAAATACTTAGGTATTTTTTATTACTAAAGAAGTTGATTCACTATATAAGGGTAAATATCCCCCTCTTATTTATGCCATTACATCTGACCTCCCTACCTGGAAGGGATTATGCATCTCCTGAACAGGCCAAATTAATTAGGTCAAAGTGAACGTACTCCCTAGATTATTGTACCTCTTCCAGCCTCTCCCTGTCAACATCCCCTCCAGGACCCTTACCTTGCATCAACAACTAATCTCATCCTTCACATGGATGGACAAGAAAGCCAGAGTTAAGACACATATCCATCAGAGACAAGGGCAGTCCGAAGGTTTGGGTGCCCTTAATTTTAAAAGATACTTTTATACGTCTCAACGTGCACAATGTATTAAGTGACATTTGCCCTCCGGGTCTCATGTTTGGGTGGCTAAATAGTCCGCCACCCTTTCCTCTACTTTGACCTCTGCAATTCTCTGGTCCCTAGTGGTCAGCTGGCCCCCCACAGGTTCTCTTCCACCCAGTTATCACCTTGTCACTTACAATCTGGTCCAGCTGCAACAGATTTAACTCTTTAGCTCTGTCTCCATCTCCACTCATACCCCTCTGGTTTAATCTAGATTTTCACCCATGCTGCCCTCACTCATTAGCTAGCTTCTCACATTAAATCCCCAATGACCTTGCAAAAAGTGTTCCTTTCCCTAAATTCACTTGCTTACAAGAAAAACATAGTCCCCCTTTTCACACATTTCACCAGTACCTACAAATGCTGTCATTTCTACCATTCCTCTATCACAAGAACCTCTGCCAGGCTATTATATGCATTTTAACAGCACTGTCAGCAGTCCCTCATCTAGAGACCTCATCTCTTGCCTTTACCATACAATGTTATCCTCCACTGTCAGTGTCATCATAATTAAAAATAACTTAGTAATGTTTTATGACACATGTAAACACTTGACAGGAGCTCAGGACAAAACGAAAAAAATCACAGTATGGTATAATTATTTTTAAGTCCATCACCATTCCAATTGCCACTTTCATAGACTGGTACAAACACCTTGGCTGCTTATTGTTATTTTTAAAACCACTAGTTGTACAGGTAAATGATCAATTTACAACGAAGCTTAACTTGTAACGATGTTGTAACATTGCGTTGAGATAGTCATCTGAAGGTCTGTGGAGAGAAATAAAGTGAGATCCCCTCCCAGTCTTACAGGGAAGTCCCAGTGAGTGACAGGCAGCATCACCGGGGGCGTGTCAGCCCGGACGGATCACTGTGGAGCTGCTCTGCTGCTGCTGTGCACATCTACTGGAGAAGGAGGGACGCTTCGAAAAGCACAACACACAAATAGGGCAAACAGTGCTCATTAACTGGAGCCACGGCCACGGGCATTCTTCTCACTATCCATTGGCTTTTATTCTCTCTCTAACCTCCATGGATGGGAAGCCTGCTCTAGAATATCACCAGTGACACCTCATTTACTATTGGATTATCATTTACAGTAGGAACAACGTCTTGTGGCAGATGATGAATTTCTCTGCAAGGTCAATGCTGGCTTTTCTGTATTCAGGGCTGAGGGTAAGAGATGTATTGAACGTTTATGTTTGTGGCATCTAAATTGCTTGAATAATTGTATATTTGGGGTTATGTTATATGTAATTACATCAAACATTAATTACATATCCTAATAATTATTAATTGCTTTGAAAATGATGACATACTATAGACAAGGGGAATTAACCAGTTTCACATACAAATAACCATATTAGTGTGTTTGATTACATACCAGGAAGACAGCAGATTACCTTTGTTGGGGTACAATTTGAATACATCACTATATAGGTGTATTCCTTATACATTTCTACCAGTGGCTTTAATAATAGCAAGTTCTGTCTGCCAGTTAAGCAGGAAAATACTTGTGTGCAAACACCAGAAAATCGCTAATTTGCCGTTTAATGGATTGTTTATATGCCCAGTGCTGTCTGCAGTGTGGATGTGCTTGGGAATGCTAATGGCCAGTGACAGAGGGTCCATGTACACTGGGAATTGCATAGAGTCATCTGCACACAGACAGAGCTCACTGCAGAGTACATCAGTGCTTACATTGAGCTGACACAGAATGAGAAGGGATACCCTTCATAATGATGCTATTTTGGCACAATTTGCTAGAGGGAATCTGCTATTAAATGTCATTTTAACAGCACTTAGTGTTTACCAGGTAACACTAATTCTCTATGGACATTATTGACAAACAGGAGAAGTATACATCTGCATGTTGTTTAGCTTGGGATGTGAGCCAGCTCTCTGGGACTGCCTGCTGTGTAGAAAGTGTCAAGGCTTTCTTGTCCATATAATCCATTAATGCAAAACACGAATAGAATACATATTTAATGTAAGTTTTGTGGGTTTTTAACCTGTGGAGCTGTGGCACAAATATTAATTTATATGTTTTAGCTGCTTAACTTACATTAACATCAATCAAATATAGAATCCTAATAAGTAAGTGGATTTGGGCTGTTTTCAGATTATTCTCATTCAATTTCCGATAAATACATTTTATATGAAACTAATCTCTATCTTTTACTACATAGAGAGTAACTGGGCCAATGTGCCATAGGACATTTAAAGACATGCGGCCCAGTTCTTGCTTTGCATGACAAAGACTTGAATGTATAAATGTAATAAGAACATTCTACTATCAATAGCCTGGCATTTATTCAGATGTAGTGATCCTAATAAAGGACATCATTGGAACTGAAGAAGTCTGAGTCTGGCATGGTGATGATGATGATGTTCCTCTATTGCTTCTCAGCACAGGGAATATGTAACATCCACAAAAGTATGAAAACAACTGTGCAGTAGCTTGTCACTTAAAATAATGTAATTATATAAAATATATGTAAGTATGTTGGTGAACCTTTTGTCAATCTACCATACAAGTGTCAACTTTTTCCTGCTGTCATATATAGTCCAGTTATATGTTAATTGTGCAGGTATTCAGATTTTATTGCTGATAATGGTTTGCCTTTCCTGACAACATCAGAGACTGGCATTTTTTTCTGATTCTTTGTTCTGTGTATTATATAAATCATGACAATGTGCATTGTGCAGTAGCAGACTGGCAGTATGGTATATGCACAGAGACTTCATCTTGTTCTGTGATTCCAACATATGTACCAAAGCAAAAATCACTGACAGGGAAGTGTAAAGGTAGTATAGTCCACAACAAATACTCTACATTTTTCTTATGTTGTAGTTAAGTCAATAGTAGAATGGATGGTATTTTAATACAGAGTGATGACACATGGCTTGTCAATTATTTTCCCACATATTTCATGACATAAACTGGTGCTGTGTTTCAAGGAGAAATCCACTACCAGTAACTTAGCCATCATATGAAGAATTATAGCTTTGGGCCGTCTCAAAAGGATAACTACGGCTTACGTTTGTGTTGAGTGAGTGATGGTTGCATAGTATGCATACACACATGCAGTAATTTGTCTGTTCAGCACAAATACTTAACATCCACATAAGTGAACAATGTGTACAAACATGTGGGTATGTCATTTGATATATCTTTTTACATGTGTCTTCTAATTACAATATCATTATTGGGCAAAAATATATGTATTTTTCATTTGGTTTTCATGTGTTTAACTCATTGCAAAAATTGGCATATATCTGCATGATTGTCCCCATAGCACATGCATAAGTGCATGCATACTTGCCAACCTTTGAGTAGTGAATTCCAGGAGATCCCGGGCAGGGGGCCTGGTTGGAGGGTGGGAGGGGGCGGGGCATGATCAAGCACCTCATGTTGGCCCCACCCCCGCCACAAAAGATCATTTTGTCGCGGGGCCAAAATGACACGATTCACCGCGAATCGCGTAATTTTGGCGAGTAGATTGCAGTATGTGGGATACTTGCCTGCTCTCCCGGGAGTCCGGGAGACCTACCCGGATTTCGGGAGTCTCCCGGACATTCCGGGAGAGTTGGCAAGTATGAGTGCATGGTGACATTTCACTCTTGGGAATTGTTCCTATAAAATGGGAATGCCTCTTTATTTGCTAGATCGCAAGAAATTCCTTACTTTGCAGGAATTAAATCCTGCAGAAATCACTAAAAAAGCCCAGTCTACTACCACTTTAGGGACATCCCCTTCATTGATGGAAACTTGCATTTTTATGTTGACAAACAGTTTACTCATTTATGTCTTAATATTGAATTTCATGACAGCAGTGGGGCATGTTTAGTATATGTATAACACTTGTGTGTATTATATATTGGGTACTTGTGTACATACAAGTTAACCCGTGCATGATACTCATGCATTCTAGTCAAATCAAGCTACTTAAGGTGTTAAAAAGGTTCTTGTCATGCATTTGGGCCATAGCCCAGGCCTCAACCACCAACCACTCCCCACTGTCACCCCCGGCAACCACCAACCACTCCCCACTGTCACCCCCGGCAACCACCAACCACTCCCAACTGTCACTTCTCCTTCAATAAATATATATATATTTTTTAAATCTTTATAAACCCTTTTAACAATTAACAAATTAAATTAACAAATTAAAAACATCTTAGTATACCAAATTTCAGCCCTTTCTGAATTTTTTTTTCCACACACACTAAGAATTTAGTAGGTCAGTGTATAACTCCGCCCAGCAGGTGGCGCTGCAGCTTAGTTTTATTTTTTCCACACACACACACACACACAGACAGACTAACACACGCCACTAGACATTTATATTATAGATAAATGCTCTTACTGAATCAGCATGAAATGCACCTGCACAAAAGCCATCCCATTCAAAGTATAGGATGACTACCGATTAGCGGTAACTCTTTTACACCTAAAAAAAAATCATCATTTTTCTGGGGGGAAGGGGCTCTGAGACCACCTGCTATGCACGAAATGTCCCCTAAATCCAAACTATGCACCTCCAATAAACCTCATATAAATATATCATCCTGCAAAATGAAATCTCTTGCAAGGCACATGATTACCCCGTACCTGCATTCTTATCAGAAGATGCAGACTTTTGCGCATTCCATAGATTCACAGATCCTCGTACATTCCATATAAACAAGTGCATTTCCACCAAACCATGAGCATGATGTCACAAAGTAACATGTGCTCCAGGGACACATTATTCTGTAAATTATGCCTGTTATTCCATGGCAACTCTTTAACCCGCTATACATGTATATATTTTCATATACTTCCAAATGTATAAAACACAATTATGACCATAAGAACCATATAGCAATATGGAACCAATCATGATTCACATTAACATAAAATGAGTTTATCTCTCTAGAATAATGACATCATCCATTGAAATGCACATTAAAGTAGGCTATCTGTGTTCAATAAATTAAGGTTTGTCCAGGAACATACCGATATCTACAGAGGTGTTGTGGAACTTTCGTTTCTCTTTAAATCTACAATCTGTATAATGTCACATGAAGGTGCTATTTAGGAATATGCCTGGTGAATATGCCTCTAGAAATCACGAATCAGCATTGGGATACATCGGATTTTAGGTCCCAAACCAATATGCACATTTATTAAATGTTGGTTTATCTTTTGGGTTACTCCTGAATTTACAGTATTATGTTTTCATGTCATGGAATCTAGTTTCTTCGTAACTTGATCCCCTAAATGTAAAGCTTTGTTTAGAATGTATAATAAATAATGCTTTTAGGAAATGCGAAGGATAACTCCGTGAAATTGTGGACTGGCGGGATTTAACAATGCAGCTTGCGTCATAAAGCCAGGCCACCTCAGTGCGGTGATGCAAATGTCATTATTGCATCCGGTGGACAGTGCATGATAGTGCAAATTGCATCATCAGGCTCAGCTCTATCCACTGTTACTGCAGTCCCGTTTCAGGGAGATTGCCAGACTCTATAGGGAAGTCCAGAAGATCACCCACTATTTCGGAAGTCTACCAGACATTCCAGAAGAGTAGGAATAACAGTAGTTTTAAAATCAATCGAATACAATGAAAACATTAAATGTTAGCATACATTTATAATCTCCTTCATCACCATTTGCCATGTTAGTGCAGATTTCTTACAGGAAAGCAATGTGCTATATGTGGAATTGATAAGTTTAATGCCGATGCATAAAATTAGTGGGGTAGAGTAGGGGCTAGGTGAACCCAAAAAGTAAATAGTTGGCAAATTGAAACCTGGAGTTCTTTAGGGTCAGAAATGGTAAATCCAATTCTATTACTACTGTGATCTCATATTAATTATCATTAACATCCCCCGCTTCCCCTATATCTCCTTAATAACCACTTTGCATTCCAAATATGGGATAAATTCTTATTGTAAAAACAGTTGCAAAATATAAAATTCAACCAATATTAAATAAAAATCATTGTGTATGCAACTTCCTACCCTTTTAAATGTGCATGAAGTTTTGGATGCATCCAGTAAGGGGGTCCCTCCTTGAAAAATTAGTCAGTATTAGTAAATGTAATACCCTATGCCTAAATAGGAGGTAATATCTATCATCTCCATCACAGTGGGGAGGCAAAACTTATAGGGGTAAAATTATCCAGCTGCTGGTTTTAAAAAGTGAAGATGTTGTCTATAGCAACCAATCAGATACCAGCTGTCATTTTGTGGGAACGTACTAAATAAATAATAACTAGAATCGTATTGGTTGCTATAGGCAACATTTCCACTTTTTCAAACCCACAGCTTGATAAATTTACCTCATAGAGTGTGCAGAATTAAAGGAGAGAACTGGTAAATGGCGATCTGGAGAAATAGTTTTAAAATCACATTTTTTTCAGTGGTTTACATGTTTACTTCCTAATCTCACAATCTTTTAAAAGCAAATCACCCTATAAATCACCAGTTTTCAAAATCTAAAAAAATACAAGAAATTATAAAATCATTGAACCTATTTTTCAGTGTTAAGTATAGGAGTGGTAGTCACATTCCCATGATTTAGATCACCGACATAGGAAATTGCTACAAAATAATGGTGAATTTAATAAATCCGATAAATGAAAAATTAAGACTTAACTTAAAAAATACAGAGTACATCCCGACATACGCGCTACACGACTGTTATATTTATCGATTGAAGGCAATGCCGGGATTTGGTATTTACGTCAGTAATGTGTGCGACACTGACATTTCCGGAATTAAAGCAGCAATAGCATCAGTCGCCGCATTTAGCATCTAATTTAAAGGTTAGGATTAGGAATATGGATAGGAATAGGAATAGGTTTATTACATTGGAAATTCTAATTGTGGATTTGAATCCCATCCTATAAGCCGCAACTGATGGTATTGCCGCTTTAATTCTGAAAATGTCAGTGTCGCGCACATTACTGACGTAAATACCAAGTCCTGCCTTCAGTAGATAAATATAACAGTCGTGTAACGCATATGTCGGGATGTACTCTGCCTTTTTTAAGTTAAGTCTAAATTTTTTATTTATTGAATTTATTACATTCGCCATTATTTTGTAGGCATTTACTATGTCGGCGATGTCAGTATCGCTTAAACGTACCCAACCCAAGTAGAGGACAGAAGAAATATATTGGGGGTATTCAATTGTGCGTGATCTGCTACTGAACAACTTTCATGCGCATCACCGCAGATTGCCCCTGTGAGCATTCCGGAGGAACTCCACAGACAATTGTTTTTCTCCTATGAATGGACAATTAAATAATCACAGTGTAAAGCACTAAAATGTTTTTACTCATTTCAGACAGTAGAAATAGATGAAAAAAAGCAATCTATTAATGCAATCTTTGATGCATACAAGTATTGAAATTAATGGGAAAGCTGCATATGCAGTTTTCCTCTACTAGCTCTACAAACTAGTTATGGAGTACTTTGATATTTAGACAATATGTCAGGAGTATGCCAAATGATCCTGCATTTTTTCCATGCCCCCAAAGATCCGCTTGATTTTAGCCCTTCTTCAATGGCCTATCTGCTACCACCCCTTGTGATATCTTATAAATAAAGGATAATAATAATAATTTTTTCACAGCAAAAGAGATTGAAAACTCTTAAAATTAATGGTTAATCTTTTTATTACTGTAATTATTCTCTAACTCCCAGCCCCCCCTCCCCTAAAAGTTCACATGCGCTAGCCACTGGTTTAACGCTGCTCTGTGAACATAACTTTCAACATTCTAACAGGACTGTGTACCAGATTCCTCAAATCTGGACTGTCCTGCCTAAATCTTCTAATGCAGCGTGCACCACTGTTTAGTGTCTGAGGCTCACCATTGTTTTTGCTATCATACTTTGCAGATCTGCATGATGGGGCATGGCAGCTGCCTCATTGTATACCCAACCTATGACGTCTGTAATGTGAACTTGTCGATGGCATGTGCTGCACTTTGTCATAATCTCCGATTATAGACGAGTTAACTGCTAAATTATATTGTGTGAATAATCTTACCGTTTGCCATTTCAACTAGGACTGAAGAGCATCAAAGGATCTGTATTTGTATAATTAATATCAGCTTTTTATTGTATCAGCAGTTTGGTAACTATGGTAGCATAAAACAAACACAATTAGCAGTAAATGTTGGCAATTCAGACATTATGAGCATGAAATTATGTCAGTGAGTATATTTTTCATGCAAGCCACATTATTAATGTGCCATTATCCAGATACAGTTTCAGCCACTGTTATTGTCTACAGCTGCTTGATGTTTTGTGATGCTGTCAATACCAATAAATTAACAGTCGGGTTAAAAAAATAGTTGAATTACCTGAAGTAGAGCCAGGTCTATTTTGGTCTCGTATTTAGGATCATCATTTTTATCCTAGATTACAGCGGAATGCATATTCTGTAACACCTCTTTATGAAAACTGTCTTCTTTAGAAGAGCACCTGGGGTCATCCAGCCTTATTCTGTAGAGATTATGGACATTTAGCCTATTAATTAATGAGTGATTACCTATTTCTCTTTTTTTTATAAAATGTATTAACGTTATATGTCTTATAAGGACCTGACTTTTTATACTTTTAAGCAGACTGCACACAGAGAAATTATGTATTTGGAAGTTTTAAATCACATTGCTTAGAAATCCCTGTACTCGTGTGCTCAAAAACATGTATTAACTTCAAAATCCAGTAACCTTGTGAATACAGTTTGTATGAGTATGTAGTTATTGATTAGCTGCACTAGGTGGGCTCTGTGTAATCCAGTCTTTCAACCAGACCACCAAACAATGGAAGTTGTCCATTTTGGGCACCCATGTAGCTGTAAATAATAGCATTATACATACTTGCCAACTTTTAGCAGAGGGGAGATCCTGTAGCTGAGTGCAGGTGGTATGGTTAAGCAGATAACGCCATTAGGCCCTGCCTCCTGTTGCTCAAATACCACGTTTTGCACGAGAATACAGCTGGGAGTGAGGATATCTCTGTGAATCACCTCCTTTAGCCTCTGCCCCTACACACTTCAAAAGAGAAGTTGGCTGATGCGGGCAGTAACACTGCTCTCCCCGGAGTCTGGGAGTACTCCCAACAAATTCAGGAGTCTCCTGGACATTCCAGGAAAGTAGGCAACTGTGGCATTATAATATTCATAGCTCAAAGCTAAATTGAATCAAATAGCATTTTTAAATAGAAATTACAGAAATTGCATAACAGCATAACAAAGAGGGAAGACATGCAAGGTAGCTTGTAATGAGCATGTACACAAATACATACATCCCAACTGTCCCAATTTTGTCGGGACAGCATTGTTCCGCTTGTGGGCAATTTGGGAGGTATGTGAGCTGCTGTCAGAGTGCTACTATGTGCGCGCCCCCCTTTTGGAGGAAAAAGTGATCGCCATTGTTCCTGAGTCCAGCACACCTTAATACATAGGATAATGACCTCTCCAAGTCTTTAGTCCCCTGCTCTATATTTATGTATAAACTAGTGTTAGGCAATTTCCTGTGTAGAGTGGCCACAGCCCTGGGATGACACAGACACACTCCTATGATGACGCAGGCACGCCCCCTTTGGTCGACTGTCCCGGTTTGAGATCCTTCAGTGTCGGGAGGTATGATATTACTAATGCAGTACTAGTTTCCCAGTGGGCTGTAGATTTCCATTTATGGTTCTGGATCCCATTGTACTGATCTGTTGTGCTCCATAGGGTTACAAAAGTGGGAAGAAGTTGAACTTGATGTAACATTTACTCTTTTGCACAATGCATCTCTTCAGACTTTTCAGATTCTTTGCAAGTCTAAGCAAATTTTTAGTATGCAACAGTATCTTCTGAGAGAAGAGATTGTACTGTTCGGCATTTTGTGTTGCCCAATCTGTGCACATTTAAAATAAGTTCTAATGAGGACATTGAAAGGGTTATATTGCAACTATTAGTCAAATTGTCCTATATTCGATAAGAAATGCCTAGATAGATTTTTCTAACCTTCTAAAAAGGTGGAGGTGATGGCCATAGCAACCAATCTGATTGTAGATATCATTTATCTAGTACATTCTAAAAAATGATAGCTAGACTCTGATTGATTGCTATTGGCAAAACATCCACCTTTTTAGAAGGTTTGATAAATCTACCACTAAATCTCCTCAGGTCATCCCATCACCCTCAGAATACATGAACATCCATCAAAAGATGCTATCTTTTCCAGTAAATAAATGTACTGATCCATAGAAAAGTAGTGTAAATACTTTGTGAAGCACAGTCATTTTTTTTCCAGTTTATAAATAATTTATTTTGCGTAAGGTATTGTTTCCATCTGAAAGGATTAAAAGATTTTCAAAATAAAATGCTTAATAAATAATAAACCTGATTTTACTAGTGTGAATTGACTACTAATGACTAATAATGAAACATCTTTAACTTCAAATTGTATTTGTCAAATAAAATATACTTTTTCTAGAGTTTGTACTTCATATATAGATAATGTAGTGCTAACTAACCAAAACACAGGTTACAGTGTCCTCAGGGCCATCTTTTCCATTGGGCACGATGGGCACGATGGGAAGGTGCCCGGGGGCCCCACAGGCAAGGGGGCCCCATAGACAGTTAAATAAATAATCCTGCAAAAAAAAATAAATCCTGCAAATATCTATGTATATATATATATATATATATATATATATATATATAGGTAGGGCCCCCGCTGCACTGCTTTGCCCGGGGGCCCATAATGTTGTTAAGGTGGCCCTGAGTGTCCTGTATACCACACATTACACTCAACAGCATATATAATTTAGAAGCCAAACTGAACTTGTTTGGAGCCAGTGATGTGATTATCAGCAACAATTGATCTAACATGCAATAAAGTCAGAAAAAAATTGTAGGAATAGAATCCCAAATGGGCATTTTTGAGATGTGCTCACTTGTAAATCAACATATTAAAATGCAATTATCATTCAAACTCTTAGGGGTATATTTACTAAACTGCGGGTTTGAAAAAGTGAAGATGTTGCCTATAACAACCAATCAGATTCTAGTTATCATTAATTTAGTACATTCTACAAAATGACATCTAGAATCTGATTGCTTGCTGTAGGCAACATCTCCACTTTTTCCAACCTGTAGTTTAGTAAATATATCCCTTGATCTGTATCACTCAAATGTCATCATTTGGTCTGAGACCCATTGTACAGATTTTATTATTTCTGTTAAATTTGTTAAATAAATGTTTATTATTACTTTATTCCTTGCCTTCCAAGGGTAAAATAATTGTTTGCATCGTATGTATTATAGAAAAATTTACTCCTTATAGTGTTTTGTTCTTTTTAAATGAAGCTGTGTTTTTTGTTAATTTGTGTTAATTTTTATGCAGTTTTATATTAATTTGTGTCCAGTATTTAAAAGTTGTGTCCACTAGGTTTATGTGGATTGTTTTTTAAATCATCTGTCCATTTTCACCTTGTTTATCCATAGCTACATATGAAAATTTAAATGCAAATAATTTAGTTACTATTCCTGGACAACAAATATAACTTTCAGTTTGTACATTAAGTCTATGTCATGTTACTGTTTTAGAACAGTAATTTGGCAGTGCTATTAAAAAAACATCCTATCTTTTATGGTGTATTTGTTAATAATATATTGCAGTGCCCATATAGCATACAGTATTTGTAAATGACACAATTAAGATCGAAATAGCAGAACTCATTATTACTTTAAAGATAAGTTAATTGTGAAACAGTATTTTTAGCTTTAAAGAGGCCTCCAGTTGTACTAGGTAATTCATTCAATGCACCATATTTGTTTCCAGTTTACAGAATTTTACATTTAGTTTAAAGGAACCAAGGTGTTGTCATGTATTAACACTGTAGGAAAAGTCCTTGGAGGTTTGGTTGTCACTACAAATGTGTATTGTTCTGTAGAAACCAAAATATATTGGGCATAGAGTGACAATAAGGTATAGGGTGCCAGTGTGATTTCAATTAGTAATTTTTACTCACTGTAGAAAGAAATTTAGCATATAAGGAAAAAAAAAAATCTGGAACCCAAACTCTTGATTTCACAGTCAAATATCTGTTATAAGGGCTTAGGGGTGTTAAATGTGATTGACACAGATAATTTGTCAATTTCTAAGCCTTTCCTGATGGATGAATGGGTATTAGGACGGGACTTATATGAACAGCTTACTAAACCTAAAAAGCATGTCAGAGAACAACTGGATAGATTATGTATGTATGTTTGATTTAGTGTACTCTGTAAAAACATAGATTTATTTATAATATACCAATATGTGCCTCTGAATTCAACTCCATGCCATATGCTTTCAAATAACCCAATACAGACATAAAAACTGTAAATAATTGATTACATGAAATCTAAACAAAGGCAAGAGTAATAAAACATCAGTAAATCAAAGGGCTTTGGTTTGTATCCCATGACCAATGATCTTCATAGTTATGTTTTTATGATGATTGATTTGTGGTGTATTATTTATAACATGTGTATTTGTGCTATAGAAACCATAAACATTTCATGTAGTATTGGTTGACTTTCATCAAGTTTGATGTATGAGCATCAATTCACACAGAGGTGTATTTGACAACACTGTCTTCTTATACCATCATTACTCGGTGCTGTTGAAGAAGCCGTTTCTTCCAGGATGTAATCAGAATGTCGCCAATAAACATGTAGAAATTCAGAATGTTGACACCGTGATGTCAACAATCAGAATGTCAACATGTTCATTAGGTTGACAGGTTGTTAAGTTGACATCACAATGTAATATTAATTGTAAAAAATAAATGGCAGTAGTTGTAAACTGACCAGTGAATGATGGAAGATATATATCTAGACACACACACATATATATATATATATATATATATATATATATATATATATATATATATATATATATACACACACACATATAGATATATATATATATATATATATATATATATATATATATATGTATACATATATATATATATATATATATTTATACACACACACATATAGAGATGTATATATATATATATATATATATATATATATATATATATATATATACATATAACTAGAGATCAGTAACCTTTCTGTGAATTTGCCTAAACAACTGATTTGAAGCAGAGCCGGATTTAGACCTCATAGGGCCCTAGGCAAGATACTGGTTTGGGGCCCCCTCCATGAAAAAATCCAAAGCACTATAGTTTTTAGCATAACATATACCCCTATTCAGGGGTTGGCTGGCAGACTTTAGCCCAGGGGGGCAAGCACATAGCACTGGCCCATAAGTAGCAGCCCATTTTTAAAGGTTGGTCTCACCGCCGGCCCTGGGAGGGCCCTCTGGGGACCGCTGGGCCCTAGGCAATTGCCTAGGTTGCCTAGTGGTAAATCCGGCCCTGATTTGAAGCACCACTGCTTAGAGGGCACATACCACTGGTCTGTAATTAGTGCAGATATGGGTCCATTTCCTGTTGCTAGATGAAGTGCTCCTTTGTCTGTTGCTGCAGTTCTACCATCATCATCATCATCATATTCTATTTATATAGTGCCACTAATTCTGCAGTGCTGTAATGGAGTGGCACTTCCACACTGCGTTGCAGTTGTTCTGTAGAAAGTGGTGCTGCTTGAAGAAACAGTGTAACGCAATCTGCACCCATACATACGGTCCAACATTCCTGAAAATCTATTTGCTGGCAGGCTTTGATTGGCTTCTTTAAGATTATTTGAAACCAACCTTTTCAGGAATTTGAAAATTATTTTACGCTTAACCGTTCAAAAATCCAATGAATATGAATCTACTAACTAATCGCTACATGAGACCTAAAAACTGCTGGGCTATTAATTGCTTACTTATATACTCACACCTGTGTGCAAATGCTTGCTTTTCCTGATCAATACATCTTCATGCTAACCTAATCTGAATAGTTTAGTAATCAGAACCATAGTAAACTGATTTGGCTGTGTGTCATAAACTTGAACCTCCTAAGTTAAAAACAGATGCTATCTCATGGTGGAATGAACACAAGCCAATTTATTAGCTGCGAGTAATTTTCTCACATGTGATAGCATCTGGATTCATATGCTAAATCTCTGTCATCAAGGTCACATTCACCTTGCAGATGTTTTTTTTTTAATCTGCATGACTATGGAATATAGTAAAATAATTTAGCAAAATGCAAGTGATGATTTAAGGCAAATGTATACTGCTCTGTTTTTCTATTACCCTGTACTATTTCTGGGATCAAGTTAAAAATGTTATACTCTCTATTCTGTATGTTCAAACTGTATGCTTCATATAATACTAACCTTACAATGGGTGCATTGCTACCATTTTACATCTTAAGACTTTGTGGTGTTTTGGAAATGCACCAAATGGGGCTAATTTAGATTTGGATGCATTTGCAGCACAATGGTCTAGTGGTTAGCACTTCTGCCTCACAGCACTGGGGTCATGAGTTCAATTCCCGACCATGGCCTTATCTGTGTGGAGTTTGTATGTTCTCCCTGTGTTTGCGTGGGTTTCCTCCGGGTGCTCCGGTTTCCTCCCACACTCCAAAAACATAATGGTAGGTTAATTGGCTGCTATCAAAATTGACCATAGTCTTTCCCTCTCTTTCTCTCTCCCTCTCTTTCTGTCTGTGTGAGTGTGTGTCTATATTAGGGAATTTAGACTGTAAGCTCCAATGGTGCAGGGACTGATGTGAATGAGTTCTCTGTACGGCGCTGCGGAATTAGTGGCGCTATATAAATAAATGATAATGATGATGATTGATTTGCGCACTAACGGCATGTAGAAAAAAGACGCAAGCAAGAAAAATATACTTACACGTATATGTTGAGTTGAACGTATCTCAAGAAGGTTACAGTTCAAAATTAGTATAATTTGCTCCACATGTACGTCAGACATAAAAGGACATATTGGTAAGCCCACAATATTGTAGAGTTGTGACTTGACAGTGTTATTAATAAATGTAAAAGTCGTAATTTAAATAAAAAAATGTAATGAAATACAAACCACACCATGCCTGCTGTTTAACAATCAAAATGGAATCTTATTTCCTTCAGTAGTAAAAAAAGAAATGTCAATTAAGTAATGCAAATAAACAGCTTCAACTTCACATAAGCAATGCTACTGCATTAGGTATTGTCAGCTGGAGGGGTCAGTACGCAATCAGCCAGAAACGGCTGGATAGTGCTGCTGACAACATCATCATTTCGTACCATTGCACAAGACTTTGAGTACCTGCATGAGGTACTCCTCCAAAAATCTGCAGATGTATCTATGTCTAATTGTGTGGCAAGTATGTAAAAATATACTTGCTATAATCAGTCTTTGCTTGTCTTTATGGTATTTTACACCATGACATGTTTTCAAATAATGTTTAAATATTTTCTACATTTATTTATTTTTTTACAGCACATTACTCCACTCCGCCCCCCAAAAAACAAACAAACCCAGTTGTACTCCTTTTTACAATCCAAAATATATTTGGGATATGCAGAAGTGTGTAATTACAAACTTAGCTAATGTAAATAAATAATAGTAAATATTTGTCTTTTTTGCAAAATAAAGTTTACAGCTCAACGTAAAAACATTTGGTTAATCATTAAGGGAAAATTACAAGCTACCTTTTCAGATTCATTAAACTGATTGTTATGGCAATTCCACACCTGTTATCAACCTTATCTTGACATGTTAGTAGACTAACGCAGTAGTTTCGTTCTCCTTTTAAAAAACCAGGCATATATGTGCCATGACTGCTTATTTTATTAGTTTTATTATGTTGATCTAAATTTAAAATTGTATTATGCAAACCAGTATGTACATGTAATAAGAATTTATAAGCCATCTGGCCAGCTTAATTTGCGACAGACTACCTTTGCATTCCATTGTGTTTTCTGTAGAGACTTATGATCCTATTTATTAACCAATGGAGATAATGATTTCTTATTGCATCGTATTGCATAAAAAAAAATCATACTATGGGGTCTATTAATGACCTTTCACATTTTATGCCTGTGTGTTAAGCATAATTTCTTATCGCAGTAATAAGAAATTATTTAACATTGCAGTTTATTAAAATTGTTCAGCCGGGACAGCAGATCCAATAAGAGCCTGTCCCGGTGAAGAGTCTATGGTAAAGAGATAGCAATCGCTATCACTTTACTTCTACGGTCTGACCTGGCTTAATCACTGCGCATGCTCAGAAAACAATTAGTGATAGAAGGGAGGGGAGGAGCATGAAGCCTGTCGGGGAGGGATCAGAAGATCCCACTCTTGTGATGCTCTTCACATAGGCTATTCATGCTCACGCCATCTTCAGATAACATTAGCTATCGGGGTCAAGCTTGATAAATTGGTCCAGACCAAAGTCTGCATTGAGAATTATGGGTACAGCAGTATGCTGTGATAGTTAGCTTAACACAGGAGATATCTCTGATATCTCCAGCTTTAGGCTTTTGTTACATAGCCCTGATACTAAATTATGCCTAGCCCATGCAGAGACCTACATTTTGATATGGCTAGAGACTTGATAAATAGGCCATTATATACTAGTATATTTGCAAAACAGTAGGTGAAGGCAAGAGATATTAAGCTTATATCTGTTATTGCTCCTTATGTTATTTAAAACAGAACCACACTGAAACTTAACACTCCACTAAGTTTTAATAGAATACAAAGTTCATCTTATTTGTGGTGTGGCCCAGGGGGCTCCATGTGCCCAGCTCTGTTCTTTTCTCTGATTCAATAGTTGGCTGTTGTAAACACTAAGGGGTATATTTACTAAGCTGCGGGTTTGAAAAAGTGGAGATGTTGCCTATAGCAACCAATCAGATTCTAGCTGTCATTTTGTAGAATGTACTAAATAAATGAAAGCTAGAATGTGATTGGTTGCTATAGGCAACATCTCCACTTTTCCAAACCCGCAGTTTAGTAAATCTAGCCCTAAGAGATGTTGCCAATGGCCCTCCACCATGAACTTACCATTTTGTACGAATTAAGGTGTGGAATACAGTGAATATTTACAAAGGAGGCAGTTGCAGAAGAAAGCTTAAAAACATTATTTGAACTGGCAGCTGTATCTTTAGATAGAATAAATACTTAATTGCATTCTGTTTGTAAATTACAGTGGATCACTATAGCCATGTCTGTATATTAAACCTGTATGATGCAAGACCCCATGGCTCTTATGAACCCCCAGGCCCTTTGTGACAATAGTAGTTTTGCCATTGGGTGGTAGATGATAAACAGAAATAAAAAAAAATGGAAAAGCATTAAAAATTGTGTATTTTTACATTATTTATACTCACTAAATGTAACATGACACTGGAGTACACTTTAGTCCACTTTCTGCACTGCACATGTCACAGCATTTTAAAGATAATCCTCATTAATTCTAAAGAATAATGCACTTTGTGTGTTAGAAGTGTCTTCTGGGTCGACAACCTGTATTGACAGACACCTACAACAATGTATGAAAAATATATAGGACACCATATGTGTGCAGACTATTTCTCTCATACCTCGTTGGAGTGTGGAAGTTATTCCTGAATGTTTTTCCCACGTAGCTAAAGTAGTAAAATGTGCAAAAAACGCTCATAAACACTACACCTATGGAAATTTTGTTTATTTATAAAGACCCAGTATATTACACAGCACAGTAATACAAATAAATAGCATATAATCATAAAAGCCATAATGTAAAGATGGTCCTGCCCAAATGGACATACAATCTAAAAGGTGTGGGGAACAACTAATATATAATGTTATGAATTAACAATAGCAGCTAGTGGTGGGGAAAATACATTATCAGCTACAAATATTAAACCAGCCATTGACAACTAGGATTTCTGTGCAGTTACCAGTGGTGTGGTATGTTTGGAATGAGGAGAGACTGAGAAATGTGGAGAAATGAAATGTGAACCAGTTAGTGTAGAAATGTCAATAGATTCGGCTGCTGGCAACCATGACCGTTCTTCACCATTGTTTCTTAACTGAACCTCCTCTGGCTCTGGGAAAGGCTTTTGCTCTTGTCCTATTTGGGCCGTCCTGTGGCCATCTGCCAGCTTGGAGTAGATGTGTGCCAGAGATGTTTCTTTGGTATCATGCTACTATTATCCTTAATAAGTTGATGACTTATTACCCAGCACTACATGTTGAGGGGATCATGACGCAAACAAATTACATACAGTGACATTAAACAGAAGGTAGAGATGACCCTGCCAAAAGAAGTTTACAATCTAAGACAGGGTTGTCCAAACCGCGGGCCGCATGCGGCCCAGCACGCCTGTAAATGTGGCCCAGAAGGAGTTTTGGTTGTGGCAAGGGGGCAGCACTGTTAATGGAAAAAAAAATCCTGCAAAAAAAAATAAAATAAAATACTTACCTTGCGGTCACGCGGTCACGTCAGCTGGTACTCCGGCTCCCTCCCTTGTCTCCTCCTCCGTATGGTGCTCGCAGTGAATGTCGGGCGTGATGTCATCACGCCCAACATCCATTGCGGAGCGCAGCACAGAGGAGTCACCCGCGTGAGAAGAACAATCAGCAGCACAGAATTGGAGAAAATAAGATAAGAGGACAGGAGAACAAGCCGATTAAAAGGTAAGTTATATATATATATATATATATATATATATATCAATCACTTTTTTTCTCATATATATGTTAACTATGTTTTCTATGTTTTTTTGGATGATCAGCTATCGTTATTGTTAGTGTATCTTATGTGCGGCGTCTTCCAATGTGGCCCAGGGAAGCTAAAAGGTTGGACACCCCTGATCTAAGAGATGGGGGGAACACATGATACATAAGGTAGCGGAATAACAACCGTCTCTTCTGGTGGGTAAAGTGCCAGTCTCTACTGTAAGGCAGCTGCATTATCTCGTGCCATAGTTGCTGTGAGAAACAGAGCCAGGACAGTTGTTCTTCATGTTCGGCAGCAGCTGCCACCACCATGGAAGCTGTTGAGATCACCAAATGCAGGAATAGAGATGGCAGCAGTAATGACAGTTAAACTTAAAGGGGCCGATTCAATTCGGCCACGTTATTCTAGGAATAATACGTTGCTAAAAATATTATCGTTAATACAGGAATTTTAACCCGGATAGAGCTGCGAGCAAAAATCAGCGTTAATTACTGTACTAACTTTAATACTGCACACTTTTACCATAGTAACGGTAATAGTGTGCAGGACGCGTTATTCCCAGAATAACGTGGCCAAATGGAATTGGCCCCACAGGATCCAGCAGCTGAACTGAGATGGTATTCAGTAGATCTTCTAAACAACCCTGTCTATGGTGTGGTGACAGCTGCTAGACAGAGGCAGCTCATATTAGGTGAAAGAGATAGAAATAGTAAAAAACTATTTTTTATTTTAGATATCTACTGACTGGCCTGCATGACCCATATTAGCCAATGGAATTAACCTCTACTTATTTTGATTTAACATAATAATGTTTTTTTCTAAATAAACTTTGACATTTTTTAATGCTGAGATAAATGTTAATTTCAAATTACAAATATGAAATAATAAATTGGCCCATTTGTTGACAGTGTTATTTTTGTAGGCTGTGATTTAATGTTTGTGTGCAAATTTCTTTGTATCTATGGAAGGTTAACTGTGGACTTTGAACTGAGAGCATGTGCAGCCTTTCATATATTAATCTCTCAGTAAATGACCTATTGAAACAAGCATGTTTGCTTTTACCATCATGTCATTCCTTTCTCCCAACGATAAAACACATCAAGATTACAGTTAGAAATGACAAACAGTTTTCATTAAGAACATACAGGAAACTAGAAGCCTGAATTCTTAACATATATTTAATTTAATTTTCCATTTAATACACGTACAAGATACTTGAGGATATGTAATGCATGAGAATATTATACGTGTATGTGAATATATATATATATATAAATCTGAACAGAGTAAAATACAGGTGAATTGGGCTGGGTACACAGAGGAGCAGGGCCGGACTGGCCATCGGGCACTTCTGGCAAATGCCAGAAGGGCCGATGGCACTGTGGGCCGGTCCGGCTACCTGCGGTCACCACTGCAATAATTGTAAAAAAAAAAATTCTACTTGCGGTGGAGCCGTCATGACGTCACGCTTCAGGTTTGCGGCCGTGTGATGTAACGTCAGAACGTTATGCGCGGCCGCGCAGGACTGGATCAGAGGGCGCACAGATTCCCGGAGGCTGCAGAGGCTGCTGAGGTAAGTATATTTTTTTTTCACAGGGAAAATGGGTGCAAGGAGGGGGAAGAGGACCCGATAATGTCTGCATGGGGGGGAGGGGAGAGGACCCGATAATGTGTGAAGGGGGGGAGGGGAGAGGACCCGATAATATGTGAAGGGGGGAGGGGAGAGGACCCGATAATATGTAAAGCGGGGGGAGAGGACCCGATAATGTTTGAAGGGGGGGGAGTGGGGCTGAAAATATGTGCAGGGGAGGGAAGAGGGGCTGAAAGAATGGCACACGGAAAACAGGAAAAGGGGGGAGAGAATGGCACACAGAAAACAGGAAAAGGGGGGAGAGAATGTCACGCAGAAAACAGGAAAGGGGGGGAGAGAACGGCACACAGAAAAAGTGAAAGGGGGGAGAGAACGGCACACAGAAAAAGGGAAAGGGGGGACAGAATGGCACTCAGAAAAAAGTGAAACGGGGGGAATGATGGCACACAGAAAACGGGGGGGGGGAGAGAAAAGTGAGGATGTCACATGGGGGGGGCGAGGGAGAGAAGAGAAAGGATGCCACACGAGGGGAGGGGGTGGGGTGCTGTATATTACTACTGGATATTTATATAACCTCACATTTTATGCAAATGTAATTTAGTGTTGTTATTATGTTTACTCTGTGGCATAATATGATTTGGGGCACTACTGTATGGCATAATATGATTTGGGGGCACTATTGAGGTATAATATCAACTGGGGGCAGTATTGTGGTATAATATAATTTGGGGGCACTATTGTACGAACTGGGGCACTATTGTGGCATAATATGATTTGGGGGCTATTAATTGAAAGTGGGGCTGTTTGGGAAAAAAATAACGTCTATTTATTAAATGTGAATAGAAATTATTTCATGGCATTGATGGTTGGGGAAAATAGGTATATTTCTTAAACGTAAATGCGATTTAATTTATTGCTGGGGTTGTTTGGAGGGAGGTATATAGGTTTATTTATTAAATGTGAATACTACAATTTTAATGTTGGGGCTGGAGGGAGGCCTAATTATAAAACATGGGTTGCATTGATTAAACACCAGGGCTGATTGGAGGTTTCTAAATTACATGTACCCATTTTTTTTTTCCAAATAGGGCTTCCAGCATTCGAGGATCCAGACAAGCAGCAACTAAAGACACCAGCAGCCACAGGTGGTATAAGTGACAAGAACACTGGTGGGAAAGTCCCGAATTTTGGGGACTGTCTCGTTTAGTGAGATTTGGGCCGACTACAAGGACAGTTGGGAGGTAAGTCCTACTTCACAATGTACTGCTTGTGAAGGCAAAGCTGCGGGCACCTAACAGTAGTGCACACAGTATTGCCTGTGTATTTGTCTAACATTGTGTCTAATATGATAACCATGTTACATAATAGAGGCCCTCTGTCTTAAGTAACCCAGGCCCCCCGAGCGTTAATCCAGCTCTGGTTAGCAGGAGGAATCTGATAGTTGCTCCAAGTCTCTGGATTGGACACAGCCTGCAGAGCAAGCCGAGGAGCTCTAGGTCTCACAAGATTTGGTAATCTCGTGAGACAAAGAGCTTCCCTGCTCAATCTACTCTGAAATTTAGAAAATCTGAAAACTGAATGGTTTTTGGTGGGTATACTCATAACATAATATTTGGCCATATATTAGTATTTAGTCCATTAGTCCAATGGTGCAGTGTGACCATATTTTCTGTAGTAGGAAATGTGTTTTTTTCCTAATAATAATTAGAAATGTGCCGATTTTTACTAATAACTAATCTCATTAATTATTGGGACATAAAGCAATTTGCGGCTTAGCCACCGTTTTCCTTACATGGAACCTGTGACATTTTAGATGTTATAATGAGGCATCTTTTTACTCAACCTTTATAAACATTCGCCTTGTACCACTACACCAAAGGACAGGAGGTTCCATCTGAGATGCTAATGCATCCCAACTAAGAATCCGTAATAGCTACTCACATGATTCCTTTATTTGACTGGTTTCTATACCTCCCAAGTACCACTCATCTCTTGACCTCCACATACAATAGCACAGAAATCCGTGGTAGTCATTAAATCCCCACAGTTCTGTTATCAAACACACTATAATGTATTACAACTATAGACAAACCATCCTGTCAGTTATTAGAGACACAGACATATATAAGGGACAAAATTTTCTACTTTATAGAGCTAACTCCGAGATCATATATACGATACATACATTACATTATAACTAACCAGGCAAGATATTATAAGATGTTACTCAACCACTCTGAAAAGTGAGTAGTTTAAATCATGTTATACCATTATGTTATTAAAACAGTATATTGAGATTTCAGATTTTGGCTTAAACAGTATCTTGAAAAAAGGGTATTGATAGCAGAGTTAGGGTTAATTGATAGCAGAAAATTACAGAAAACGGTATATTGATTGCAGAGTTAGAGTTAAAACAGTACATTGAGATCATTGCAGTATTGTAGAGTTTTTGGGTTAAATGAATATGGAGTAAGGGCTAAAACAGTATAGTTGAGGTTCATTGATTGTAAAGGTAGGGTTAAACAATTGATTGCAGAGTTAGGGTTAATACAGTAGTTAGGGTTAAAACAGTATAAATAAATATGGAAGAGTTAGTTGAATAGTATAGGAAAAGTATCTGGAGTATGCAGCGTGCACAGGGAAACATGCTGAAGGTGGTGGCAGAGAGATTGGATATAGGTGGAACCTGGGCTTATATAGGCCTCATTCTTCCAGTTTGTGTCTATACACAGGTGGGGTCAGTGATCCTCACAGCCCCCTACCAACTGCATATTGCCAGGAGTGATTTGCAGCCTGCAACAAGCGGCCGTTATGGGAATCCCTCCAGGATTTCCATGGCCTATGTTCAGCCTCCCGTGATGATGTTTTCAGAGCTCCTTCACATTTTCCAGTTGTCCTGATTTTAGTGGTATAGTCCAAATTTGAGGTGACTCTCTTTTTTTACCACCAATTGACACTTTTGTTTTGGCTGTCGTGAAGTTGAAATGTATGTTACCTGCTATCGGTGTTTGTGGCAATTCAAAGATCTTTTTAGGAGAAGAGTATGGTGGGTGGCTTAGCACTTTGTAAGAGCGACACCAAGCACTGTGACTAATGTTGAGAGGTTGAACAGGACATTGAGGGTAGTGAAATATAGGGGACATCAAGGAGGAGGAGAAAAAGAGAGATCAAGAGAGGTTTGGAAACAAAATTAGGGAGACTAAAGGACAAGGGTGTTTGTGAACTGTGTTGCCCTCTCTTATTTGTATTTGCAGCTTTCACAGCCTGCTGCTGGCTTAGTCTCTGGATCCTGGAATGTTGGGGCCTGTTTGGGAAATGTTTAAGTACTTGACGTCCAGAAAGCCAAGCAAGTGTGCACCGAATACAGCACGATCACGCAGTATATGATAAATACACTCAGTGGCCACTTCATTAGGTACACATTTATTGTGCTGGGTGGAACCCCCCTTTGTCCTAGAACATCCTGAATTCTTACTAGCATGGATTTAACAAGATAATGTTTCTGAGATACTCTTCAACCCCGTCTGGCACTAACAACAACTGAACCTCTTGACCATTTCTGCATGCTATTCTGCATTGAGTTGCTGACACATATTTGACTAATAAGGTATTTGTATTAATGAGTAAGTGTACCTTTTAACGTGGTCACTAAGTGTACATTATAATATAACATACATTTATTACACACAGTCTGTATAGGCTCACAGGGAAAATCTGTGGTTGCTCACAAGCAGGGGAGTGCTGGCAACGTTTGACCTGAGAGCCAAACACAAGAAAAAGGTCCATGCTCTTCTACCAATCGGAAAAAGAAAAATTGGCCTTGACGAAAATATCATGCAGATGTGGTTTATCTAATGTGGGTGTGGGTATATATAGCCAATAAAATATATGGAATATTGCTATGACATTGAACTACAATCAAATACAACATCTATCAGCCCCATCTGAGTAGTGTTCAGCATCCTTGTGACAGAAAGCATACTGACACACCATACAGAGATCATTCCCCCTCAGCCATTTCAAGCCTCAAAAAAGCAAATATAACAGAGCTTATGATCCGCATGCTGTACAATCTAAAATAAAATATAAAAAATAAAAAAAAAATATTTGTATTAATTCTAACCATCACTATATACAGTCAAGTCCATAAATATTGGGACATCGACACAATTCTCATATTTTGGGCTCACTGATAGTGACAGCTCTTTGGATCTCATATTGAGAGTCGACAGCAACAGATTCCAAATGCAAATGTCACACCTAGAATCAACTCCAGACCTTTTACCTGCTTAATTGATGATGAAATAACGAGGGAATAGCCCACACATGTCCATGAAATAGCTTTTGAGTCGATTGTCCCATTACTTTTGGATCCTTAAAAAAGTGGGAGGCACATATAGAAACCGTTGTAATTCCTACACCGTTCACCTGATTTGGATGTAAATACCCTCAAATTAAAGCTGAAAGTCTGCAGTTAAAGTACATCTTGTTAGTTTACTTTCAAATCCATTGTGGTGGTGTATAGAGCCCAAAATATGAGAATTGTATCGATGTCCCAATATTTATGGACTTGACTGTAAACAATAAAAAAATCCTACAAATGACCCATGAAAATTACTAAAATGTACTGGGGCCCATTATGAAGCAAGTTTTTGCTGTAGAGAGGACTTCTCAAAGCCATTAATAACTATTGCCTAATGAAACCTATTTATCAACAAGTACCACCATTGTCCTCTTATTGCAATCTCCTCCTGTTGGCTCTTTATGCCAAAAAAGTACTATAGTGTATTTCATGGTCATTTATATTCTGCATGTTATATTTAATGGATTTTTCAGGACTGTCTGTCTGTGTGTGTGAGTGTGTGTCTATAGTAGGGAATTTAGACTGTAAGCTCCAATGGGGCCCTGGACTGATGTGAATGAGTTCTCTGTACAGTGCTGCGGAATTAGTGGCGCTATATAAATAAATGATGATGATGATGATGATATAGCGCCACTAATTCCGCATCGCTCTACAGAGAACTCCCACATCAGTCCCTGCCACATTGGGGCTTACAGTCTAAATTCCCTAACACACACACACACACACAGACTAGGGTCAATTTGTTAGCAGCTAATTGACCTACCAGTATGTTTTTGGAGTGTGGGAGGAAACCGGAGCACCCGGAGGAAACCCACGCAAACACAGGGAGAACATACAAGGCCATGGTCGGGAACTGATAAGGCCATGGTCAGAAATTGAACACGACAACAGTGCTGTAAGGCAGAAGTGCTAACCACTTAGCCATTGTGCTTTATCTAGCCTTTTTAGCCAAAATCAAAACACACCTCTAATCTTAGAATGGGTTCCTTATTTCCTGGATTGGAAAAGTCAACTCTATTAAAATTAAAATGAATTTGCTTCCCAGGCTTTGCCACTTATTTCATACACTACCAGTTTGTGTTCCTCCAAAAGCTTTCATGTCCTCCAACATTACACTTCACTTTAGGAGTTTGGGAGTCCCACACCTTTAAAGATATTATATATATATATATATATATAGCTTGCCCATTGTGTACAGTGAAATGTTTCTCCCTCAGGTTTGGACAATTATAGAAGCAGTGACCCTCAAAACTCTGATGCATTAATCTCTCCCAAGTCATTGTCAACCTTCCACATTTAAATCCCATCCGGTGATCTCATTTTCCCTATCAACCTCAGGCTATTCCTCCCTTTGCCATTTCCACTCTGGAGTATCCTCAGTTTTCCTTCAAGGACTCTTCGGCCCTTTGCTAGCAGGTAGGGTGCAATTTCTAGATAATCTAGAGCAGGGGTGGCCAACCAGTCGGAGCGTAAGAGCCAAAAAATACCCATAGATACGGCAAAGAGCCAACTTTACCTGTTATATATGTGTGCATTAAATATACACAGTATAAACATGCACATATATAAAACGCACAAACATACATTGAAAATATTAAATAATTTACAATATCTCCCTAAGTGAAAAAGAAGATATCCAGCATTGCCAAAATGTTCATAATTATAATCAGCTCAGCTCTTACTTTGCTGCT
The DNA here is from genome assembly GCF_038048845.1 of Mixophyes fleayi. Lineage (NCBI taxonomy): Eukaryota > Metazoa > Chordata > Amphibia > Anura > Limnodynastidae > Mixophyes > Mixophyes fleayi. The sequence continues at coordinate 153,585,790 of NC_134402.1, forward strand.
GTGTCCAGCAGAGGAGGGTTCACAGGGTACTTACAGTCTCTCCACAGTAGCTCACGCTTCTTCTGTATCCACAATCGCTGAGGAGGGAACTGTTGAAGTGGGGATAAAAAAAAGACATAAATAGCCAACATGCCCCTCAGACCTCTTCACATTCCCACAGACCTCACCTTGTGCCCCTTACATACACATCAGTCTCTCAACATGCCATGAGATCTACCCACAATCCCCACACATGCCAATCAGTCTCCCCACATGCCCCATACATGCCACTCATCCTCCCCACATGCCACTCAGCCTCCCCACATGCCCAATACATGCCATTCAGCCTTCCCACATGCCCTATAAATGCCACTTAGCCTTCCCACATGCCCCATAAATGCCACTCAGTCTCCCTACATGCCCCATACATGCCACTCAGCATCACCATGTGCCCCATACATGCCATTCACATGTCTCTTACTTACCTGTCACACAGATCCTGGATCCCGCGCAACGGAAGGAGAGAGAGCAGAGTGCACACTCTCCTCCTCCTTCCCTGATTGGATAGCAGTGATAACGTGACCTCCCTGCGTTATGCTGAGGAGGTCACATGACACTGCTGCTCTCAGTGAACCAAGCTATCGGATCTTTGGCTGTCGGCACCTGGAGCATTGCTGAAAGCCACACCTGATCTAGAGCAAGCTCGCATCTTAGTCATGGTTCCCTCAGTCACCCATTAGCAAAAACTCTAATCAGAACATAATTGCTGTGCCACCTACCAGCCAAATGCCCCCTCTCTGCACGCTGTCCTCAGTATGCCATAGTACACCTGCCACATGAAGTATTTTGATTGTTTTATTAAAAACTCCACAAAGTCAGTCTGTAAAATCTAGTAATCCTGGGCATCACTCTATAGCCTAAGATAACCTTTCATAATATAATTAGATGCTCACTCTTATCTCTATTCACAGACACAGAGCCCCCCTAAATAACATACCCCTCCTTCAACTCTTTTCTGTTTTCATTCTTTTGTCTCTGCCCCTCTACCCAATACCCACCTTAATAGACAAAAAATTTATCTTTTCCTAATTCTCACTATTTATATTAAGTGTTAGATTTGTTACTTTCAAGTTATTGTACCACTTCGTATTGCCTTCTGGCTTATACACAGAATTGTAAGTGCTTACATCGATCCTTCAGTAAACACTTTTAAAGCAAGTAATGTCACAATGTTTATTAAACAAGCTTCCCCATGCAGAGGAATGGGGAAACCTTCTCAGTCGAAAGCCTGCAATAACACTTTGATATTTAAAACAAAATGAAAAAAAGCCCAACTCATGTTTTCATTGACAATATGGCTTTTTGTTCTTTAATAAATCTGTCCCTCGGGCTTCTCTCCAACAGTGCACTTTATAAATCATCAAAATCACTTTTCTCCTCCTTGTTTTCTCTTTTTACTCCAGTTCAGAGGAGACACTGTGGGTCTGATGCCATTTTATATAGGGAACCTTGCATGAATCTTCTCTGTGTATGCCCAGAAAGTGGGCACACACATAGGCACCTATGCAGTTGCGTGATTCTGGCCCTCATGTTCCTGGAGAGATGGGATGACGGAGAGAAGGGGCGTTTTAACATAGGCCGAGTATAGCAAAGATATGTCTACGCAAATGTGACTCATGCAGATCTGCTGATCTACCATCCTGACCTGTTAGGCTGTGTATCTTTTGCCCTTGCTACAGGACAGGTGTAAATACTTGCTGATGATGCTAAGCTGTTGTATAACAGACGTATATGCTTCTAATCCAGCGGCAGATGGATCTCAAAATGTGTACAGCTCTTCATATGGGCAGAAATATTATTGGCAGAAATGTTATTGTTTTGCAACAAACTCTGCATCAGCCACTGTCTAATCATTGATTGGATGTCATGATGTGCAGTGTGTGCTCCTTGTCATCCACTCATGGAACACACAGCATCTCCTCTGATTAGTAACATAGAGCTCTAGGCTGCCCTGGTAATAGTTCCTACCTGTGACATGCTAGTTACACTTGGGCACACCTGTCATGGGCACTATATCCTGGGAGAAATAAAGATGCAAAAAAAAAGAATGTCGGGCAGGTGGGCCTCTGATCAGAGTGTGATGTGATTCAAGCTTGGTGGATGGTTTTGGACAATGAGAACCTCCACATGTGGGCTCTTGGTATCAGAGGTAATATTCAAATATATCAAGTATTATTAGAGTTCAGGAAGGCAGAATTTTGAAAAATAAAAGGATTTCTATAATAAAAGCACACACTATAAATAAGAGGGAGGGAGACTAAAAGGTAATACAAGAAATAACTTTTTTACCAAAGGGTGATAGATCAAGAGTTTAGGGCTTCCTACTGGTCTGTGCTGTCACTATACTTACCAAGAGTGGAGATAAAATGTGCATACAGATGGGGTTGTTGTGCCAAGCACTGAGTTATTTTGGTGCAGGGTGGTGCAAAAATGCTGTGATTCACAACAAATCGCGCCATGCAGGCTCCCATTCCACCCACTTCACTACGATGTGGGGAGGATGCAGGATAATGACCTGCTTTCCAGGGGTCTGAGAGACCGACATGCAATCCGGCAGTCACCCAGACATAATGGAAGAGTCGGCAAATATGGCTGGCACACGCACTAGGTTATGTACACAGCATGTGCTTTTGTCACTACTGCCCAAGCAGCCTTGGATGTGACCATGGACCATGGGATGTTGCATGCAGACAGCAGAACTGTGGTAGGTGCCCGCACAAGTTATTTGCCCTTGTCCCCCCACAATTGTTAATCTGGCCCCTAAAAACTCATATACAAATGTTTCCTTGTTAAACTTGCTTGTGCTCCAGAAGTAAAATCCTTAAAAATATGACTTAATGACAAGCCATGGGGAAGACTCTTTTGCACCTGTGGTGAGTAGAGATGCTTAAATAGAATTTGCCAGCGATGGCTTCCTCGTTCAAAGTTTATTTAACAAGAGTCGCGGTAGAAGCTCTGCAATACATGTTCTGTTATCACCAAGAATTTTTTTATGTTGATTTTAAACTGTTTTTGTTTTTAGTATTTTTTTCCACCAAGTATAACTGAAAGCACTAGTCTGGGCATTCAGTTCCACTGTGTGTCCACAAGTCACTTAAGCGATCTTTTATCAATGCAATAAGCGACAATTAAAAAATTATACGTATTGCCATATTTTGATAAATATACTCTCAAGTGTGTTGTATGTGGCAGTGTCAGGCTGGTTTCTTACATGGCATGATATCAAAGTCCATCTGGCTTCCATTTTTCTGAAGCTTAAAACACACGTGTTCCTAATGCAGTAGACTGGTTTTAGATGTATATTCTCACTAATCCTGGCAATCCAGATGGATTCTAGGAATATTTCAAGCTACAGATTTGCAATAGAAAACAGTGGAAAACAGGGGCACAGAGAAGCCCAGATCATGTGCTGGTATGACATAGCACTGTTCATTCATCTGACCTAGATGCAGTGATTACAATCTAAAAATTCATAGGGAACAGAACGAGGAGAAAACCATTTTCCCTGCTAACAACACACAGTATTCACATATATTCACAGAACAATACTGCATATACCTCAGCTGCAATGGAAATTTACAATCTGGAATTAAACAGTAAATAATATTTATTTTCTACTTTGATTATTTAGTACCTACTTTACTTTTTTTTCTTGCTAGTTTTCTTTTTGCTCTTTTAGTGATATGTCTGACTTCAGTGCATTCTGCTTGGTCATATTTTTTTATTTAAGTGTCTTGCAAATTTAATTACAATACATTTCAATGTAAAGCTCTGTTTTGTTGCCATTTTATTACTAGTATATGGTTGACCTTATTACACAAGTTTATCAGGTGCAAATTCCATCAGGTCCTCTTTCCTTATGGATCATCTTTTATGGTGAATCCAATACTTGCCCAGCCATGCACCCCTGCCTCCTTCACTGACAAAGAGGTCAAGAGAGAGGAGTAATGTCCCAGGGGACATGCTGTCATAAGATAAGTAATGCAGGAATCTTGTATTACTGTGGTATTTATACAACGCTGCCCATTACGTCACGGTGTCAACCTAGCCCAGAAGGATAGAAAGTTCATTAGTTAGAAAAAGTAAGACTCCTTGCAGTGTCATTTGGGACCGTAAAGAAAAAAAAGAAAAATAATGCATTTTATGTGTTAAATAATTATTGAACTGTTAGAGCATTCCCTCATTTCATGTAAGGGCCCTGGTGTTAGGTACTTTTTAATTAAGTCCTAGGCTTTGCAATGTTATTTTATTAATTAATGAGTGACCTCATTATAGTGACAGCTATATGCGTTGATGTAAGCAATATTGGTGTTAGATAAAGACACATCCATAAATTTTACTTTCATAATACAGCTTTTTTAGTAATACCAATAATTTTGTAATCATGCACTTCAACAAGTCTGTCAAACTCCAGCGTATATTGTAATATTCATACAGAGGACAATTATAGCACAGTCCAACACAGATGCATCTTCTGCATACTCTGGGACCGTACCCTGGTTTTAGCCAGGTCTGGATCTGTGGAAAGACCATATAGGGCTAGATTTGCTAAGCTGCGGGTTTGAAAAAGTGGGGATGTTGCCTATAGCAACCAATCACTTTCTAGCTTTCATTTATTTAGTACTTTCTACAAAATGACAGCTAGAATCTGATTGGTTGCTAAAGGCAACATCCCCTCTTTTTCAAACCCGCAGCTTAGTAAATCTAGGCCATAGTCTTGTAGGTGTAGCGACAGAGATTGCATACTACCCCCTCTTCTATCAATTTACCATGTTTTTCTTAGTTATTCCTATGTGCATAAACGAAACAGCTTTGAACAATTTACATTAGTAGAATAAACTTATTTCTCATACTTAATTTTTTTATGCAGATGATGCGTAGGGAAGGTTGGGACCATGAAGTTCTGTGGTGATGGGGAGATGGAGGGTTGTAAAGCAGCTAGGGGTTAAATCAATACCTGGTTTTACCCAAAGGTTAGTTATTTTGCTATTTGCATTACAGTTGTGTTAAGAACTGTTCTCTGTGTATGTATAAACAGTTTTCAAATATTATATTAGACAAACTTTCATTTGTTGTTACTATTAGTACTATTAGTATCATTAGGACATATTAGTATTAGGTTTGCAGTGTACAGTGTGTAATATAAAGATATATTTGTTGGTTTTTACACATGTTTTATCTGCTTTCTCAGTGCAATCAAACAAGTTTTCTCCATTTATTTTAATGGGAGATTAATTGAGCCTCTTCCGCAAGTTCAACTTCATGTGAATTGATTGTTAGTAAAAAAATAAACACAGCAAAAGAACATCTTAGTGAAAAAATATCACATTTTGATAGGTCACATAATGTTATCCAGAGTTTTGTCATCAACTTTTTCACATCTAGAAATGGCTGGGCAGAAAAATATGTGGCCAACCTCAATAGATCTGATAGTTTGGGGGTAGGCCAGCCAAATGGACTACTTTGGGCCAGAAAACAAATGGATTGCTGGACACCCATGTCAGTTGATAACTACATGATGGCACATTGGCTGACAGGATTTCCATCCTACCTGATCAAACCTAACCATTTAAGACAGATGTTGGCAGCGTCAACACATGCTCCAGTTTTAAACCAGGTTGTTCAAAAAACATTAGATTTACTGACCAAGTCAGCACAAATGTGGCTAGATGTAGACTGTCAAAATAAATTGGGCAAATGTTCCAATGTCAAGGGAGAACCTGTCACATATATTGCTGAAGGCTAAAGATAATGACTAAGTAAAAATGTAAAGTCTAACCCATGTAATAAAAAGTGGATGCTACAAAAGAAGTGATGTACATAGTCTGTTTGAAAGGAACAACGAGTGAGAAGAGGGCAGCCTGGAACTGAGATAAGGAAATGAGATATACAAGGAAAAGGTAACCATGGGAGGGTTAGATTTCGGGTCGGTTACTCTGAGACAAGTTATACATGGATGCAAGAAGGAATTGTGGAAGAGAAAGCGATGGCAGGCTTCTGTAATGTATTTAAAAAAAACTCTCTTAAATACAATAAAACAGGAGCACTCAGTTTCAGTGATTTCTGTAGCATATTGCAGAGTGATGGTAGGGTAATTCTTATGGCATCTCTACCAAAATGCTATAAGGATTTATGTGCTTTCGGAGAAATCAGTGAACTGCATCTAAGTGTATAGATTCTATGCATATTGTGATACAGACAATCTACAATGTACTGTGGGAGTTTGCCAGTAACAGCTCTGTATGTCCAGATAGTTGCATTGTTATTTGTCTTTAGAAGTGAGGTTGGATGATTAATCACAGACTCTGTGGTAAGGTATCTTCAATTTACCAAGGTATGAAGTAGCATATTGACTGTAATAGTTATTTAGAGAAAAGATGTAGATTAAATTAGCTGTCTCTTCACATCTGAAGTTAGATGGTTTAATCTAGAGTTTGTAATCAATACAAAAACCAAGGTGTTTAAATTTTGGTACAAATTCCAGGGTTTCTCCTAGTGGTATAGTGATAGGGGGTAGAGCAAGGTAAGCTACATGGTCAACTGGCGAAAATAGTATCGCCTATGTATCTTTCAACATTTATAAGCAATTGTTAACTAAGGAGTTGGTATTAAAGTCAGATACCAAATCGATACACGACACTCCTGTACCTTAGATCGATTATTGTATCATCTACGAAGAAATTAATTTTCACTTCTTTGATGTCCATCTATATTGTTTATATAAATGGCAAATAAGAGTGGCCCCAGGATGGATCCCTTTGTGGTGCCTCACGTTAACAGATTAAAGAAAAAGCACAAAGAAAGTTTACCTTGAGCTTCGGTGCCTGTTGGTGACAATAGCTTTTAATAAAGGAAGGATGAGGCTTTGTCGACAGTAAAAGACATTACTTAGGTCTAGAAGAAATATTACAGTCACATCTCCTGTTCTCTAGCTTGTGCTGCCAGTCATTTTTAATCGTGGCCAGGGCTATTGTACTATAGTGTAAAGAATTACTAATTGCGTTTGGCTGGTGTGGGTATAGGTGTAGCCACAGTTAGTAAAATTAGAAAAAATAAAAGTAATACTTATCTGTTCGTAGCCAGGGAGCGCAGACTGTAATTGGTTTACAGTATAGATTTCCTTGGCCGTTGTCTGAGAGGTCAGGTTGTGGTTATTTGGTGCTGGTATGTGGTTCCCAATGCGTGGAACTTGGGTAAAATAGTACAGTTAGATTTGGTTACAACAAGGAAGAGGGTGTGGGTTGGGTGTGCATGAGCCAGGGTGATGCTTAAGGCGCTGCCAAAGATTATTATAATAATGCTCAAGGTATTGCTGCTGCTGTTGCAGAAGCTGTTACACCTAACCAGTGAGCTCTGTCAGTCATGTAATCTTTAGTTTCACCAGTACCGCTTGTCCAGATATCTGTAGTTTTGTGGGTAGTTGGTACAATGGTATTTTCAAGGGACTTCATGGCTTTGTTTTGTGTTTGCTTGTTTTCTGGATGTTCCACAGAGGGCTCTCTCCATACGTTGTTCTGTTCTCTCACTCACTTACGGAGGCTCGCTGCTCAGCCACACAACATTGATTTGATTTTTACATGTTTGCAATGTATTGATTTGAAATCAACAATTATCTCAAAATATCATACATTTATTTTAGATAGTATTATTATTTACTTAAATGATATTTTGCTGATGCAATAAACTTTGTAGATTATTAATTATTCACTCACTACTGTCACTCTGAAGTATATATGAATTATATTTACTAATGGTAGGTACTTTTTGGGACCAGTTTTCATTATATAGTAGCTGACAGTACACTAACTTTTCTGTACCCTGCCTTGCAGAAAGAACTACAGATCTACAACTTCCCAGTATATAGAGCTGTAATTCCATTTAAATTATTAACTTTTGGCTAATTAATTAAACCCACTCCCTAACACAAAATGGCGGCTGTCACATGAAGGGAGTTATGTATATACACATTGCAGTGTCCATAGCTCATGAGATTGTGACATCTTGGGCCTGATTCATTAAGGATCTTAACTTAAGAAACTTCTTATTTCAGCCTCCTGGACAAAACCATGTTACAATGCAAGGGGTGCAAATTAGTATTCTGTTTTGCACATAAGTTAAATACTGACTGTTTTTTCATGTAGCACACAAATACTTGATAACTTATTTGTACACTGAAATTTAAAGTTGATATTTGTGTGCTACATGAAAAAACAGTCAGTATTTAACTTATGTGCAAAACAGAATACTAAGTTGAACCCCTTGCATTGTAACATGGTTTTGTCCAGGAGACTTAAATAAGAAGTTTCTTAAGTTAAGACCCTTAATGAATCAGGCTCCTTGTGCATCACTTTCAGATGTGAGGCAAGCAAAACATTCTGTGTTATTCCAAGTTATGGCAAATAGACTCCATACTGTTCATCTCTAATTCTAACCTTCACCTTAAATTAGCCTGTCTTTTATACATTAGGCAACTGACAATTAATTTGTGTGGAACAATACCAGACTGGATGTGCATTTATGGAAAACTTTCAAAATAAGCATAATAATAAGCATAATATTGAAAATGTTGCATTTTTAATTGTAAATGAAAGAAATAAACTGAAATTCTCTTCAGTTTTCTTTTTTCAAACACTTTAACTCTGGTTTGTCACAAAACATAAAAAGACAATAATACGGCTTCTGTGTCAGCAGTTTTGTCAACACCAAAAAAACGAGCAGTTCCTTCATTAGGCATTCACAACTAATCTAGTTTTATGAACATATTATACACAGAATTACTAGTCGAATTGGAAGTTTAGAAGTGGCGTTATGATAATGATAAGTGAATGGAACTTGACAGCTTTACAATAAAAGCAGTAGGTGAATTGGCAGTAAAGAATACCACCGTATACTGGCCCACTTCCACCACTCCATAGAATGTTTTTTGCTTCATGAAGAAATAGCAGTTTAATGTCATATTTTTATGAAGAAACTGGTTTATTAAATAACTCACCATAATATTTCACAGGAAATTAAATATTTGAGAATAATAGGCTACAGTATTCCCACAATAATATAAGCCTAACTGCTGAGCTGCCTAGTTCCTTTTAATTTACAGCAAAACATGGATGAAAGTCAGTCAGAAAGGGCTGGAACAGAGTTTTTATTAGAATTAATTAACAGGAAAAGAGTTACTATTGAAAATAATATATATTATTGTTAAAGGACAATTACACTTTATAAAAAGTTATTTAAAAATGAATTATTTACCACCCTTACCTGAATAGTAGGAGTCCCTAAAGAAGTTGGTCACATTTTATGAAAAATGTCATCGTACTTTCATTCATCTCTAGTTAGGATACATATAAGTTTAAAACTGGTATTCAGTGTTATGAAACGGTCAAAGTAACACACCTTATTACAAGCTTGTAATGATGTCAGGGACACAAGAGGAGATTGGCAGGATAGGAAGCATGCATATGCAGGGGGATACATGACAATAGGTGAGGGCCGGACTTATTAGGGAGACTAGTAAATTAGGCTTTAAAGGATGGTAACCCCAGCTGTGCCAGTGGGAGTGGAAATGTATGAGCAGGTAGGTGTTACAGGGTTCTTGGTCCACTTATATGATTGGTTGCTGGGCAGACTACATCTCTGAGCCTAAGTAGCTGGAACTGAGACTGAGAAAGAGTTCCCTTATTATTAGCTTTGCTATGCAGGCATTGCTCACAAGTGTGATTATAATAATAATAGAGACTTCATGCATTAGTCATTACCCAGATTAAACTGGAATAAGGATTGAGACTTGAAAGAAAGTCCTTCTTGTGGATTAGGATCTGCTTTGAGATTTAGTCAATATTGTTGAATACTTGGGCTAACACGGATGATAGACTGAGTTATTGCTATTTAAGAGAAGATGTAATTGAATGAATGTGTAACAGATGAGCAGACCCAAGTTAAGTACTGAGGTCTGTGTTTATCAAAGAGGTTAACAAGTTTCACAGGGTTTCTCTGCCGGTAGCCTTCCCCATGCAAATCACCTGCAATAAGCGGCAATAGGAAACCATCACTCGCTTTACCTTTTAATAGAATATTTTGTAAACAAAAAAGGGGATAGAAAGAGTAGATAGAGGCACTCCGGTCCCCAAGGAAATTTTATAAACCTCTGAATTACTAACTTTGTTGCCAAGTAGGAAAAAAATCGGGACCAAATAAGTGCACCATCACAAAATCAGCCACACTCTTGCATGGCATGTGCTTAGTAATAAAAATAGGGAAATTAAGGGAGAGTTGCGGATTTATTACATCATAGCCTCAGAGACTCTCATAGTGTTTGTTTTAGAATCTATTGTGTACCTTAGAGATTTGCTAATTAAGTTAATATTAATTGTACTGAAATGTCTTTACTATTTTGCCTTGCATTGTGATTATAGTATTTTTGATCATTCATTCACCACCCTTTTACTCAATTATTTAATTTCACTATCTGCTACATTCAAACCACCACATCCCTTCTTTTTTACCCTCAAAATGAATGTACTGATTTGGCTTTTTCCCTATTTACCTTTATGCTTCTGCTTGTGTCTGGGCGAATCACAGTTTCCCAAGTCAACCCCTGGCAGGAATAACTGTTACCTAGTACTCGCGGAAAGTCAATACAGAGGACGTAAATGGCATCATCAATGGTGAATAATAATCCATTCATACATATTTCCCACAGGGTTACACAAGAAGTGTATTTCGACACTCTCAAAGGTTTGGAAGCTCGGGCAGTCTGATATTTTGAGGCAGAAAGTTCCAAATGGCACACACAGCACAGGAGAAATTTTGCAAACATGAATCAGAGTTTGTATTTCAGAGATAACTTGAAGATAAGGGAAGTGCTGTAGGTGGTCACTGCATTAATTAGAACCTTGTACATGAGAGGTAGGACTTTTTAGATGTCATTAAATTGGAAGCCATTTGTAAAATGGGTCAACGAAGAGGACCAACATGTGAGCTATGTAAGTAGCATGTTATACTGAAGAGGCGGGAGTCTGCACAGTGGTAGTGCAACTAGCAGATGTGTGTAGTCATATGTGGATATACATTTAGTGGAGCTCTGGATGAGAAAAGGTTGTAAATGGGAAATGTCCTTTAGCGGATGACAGGACATTGAAACAGAGTTTATATGAGGAGTGAATAAAGGCAGAGTTGAAAATAAACCCCTGACAGCAACACACACACACACAGACACACACACACACACACACACACACACACACACACACACACACCACTGCACCATTTGTATTATCAAAAGGGGAGATGTGGTGTGGGTGCATACATTCAGCATTCCAATAAGTCACAAGCACAGTGCATTTTAACCAGACTGTGTCAATGAGCCCATTACAAGTAAGAAATGAGGCTTGTGTTTATCCCATTTTCAGCTCCTTTCAGTTTTATAAAACTCATTTTACTGTGTGTCAGTAGTACCCAGAATCAGAATGTAAGTTCTGTGAAGTAATAGCTTTTATTGTTGGATAAAACTAGAATGGAAGCCTTTTGTGACAGAGAAATGAGTCACATTGTAGGACAGTTTACAGTGAATGAAATGGAAATTATTAGAAAAAACTGTAACATGGAGAATATGGAAGATTTATATACTGTGTATAAAATAAATTGCCCAATTTAGCATGTACATGTCGGTATGTGTATTATATGAGTTCATCCTTCACAATTATAAAAGTACATATATCCGTGTTATTATACCACAGCATCTGACATTAAGGACCTGTCAGAGAAAAAGATGTAAAGACAAAATTTAAATATTTTTGCTGTTATATTATGAGCAGAATGTTTCTTTGTTTTTAGATCTAATTTGCAACACTAAATTATTAACTTTTTGTCAAGTTAATATATGCTAATTGATAAACAGAAACACATTGCGTGTGCACAACCATGAATTAGATATGATCATCAGAGGAGTATAAGTCATAGTGACTTCTATGGACATTATGACACATAAAATATTAAGTGTACCAAGTCTAGACTAAGAGCACGGTAGCCGCAATAACCAGCTATAGTCAGCAACAGGCAATGAACCTGAACCTGCTCAGTGCACTCCTCAGTGCCTGAGTATCAATTGTGTCAACATCGATACTCCAGCTCCAGGACTATACTAGGAAGTATAGCTGCTATTCGTGTTTCTTCAACTCTCGTATACAGTCTCTCCGACAGCAGAACACCCATACATGTATTTCCATCTGCTGTGTTTCTGTCAGAGTCCTCATACCAGTACTCTGCTGCTTTCATGGAGGGAACCAACTACACTGGGTCCAAACAGAGCGAAGTCCATATCCTCTTACAGGGTAAAGTAGGGGTCTTAGACTCCGCGCCAGTGTGTTTGGTTGTCCCACCTGCTAGCTATTGTCATCTTTGTGTGTGTACTCCACTACACTTACTGTCTATCTCTGTTCTACAGGGTCAGTGCGATATACTCCATGGCATTCATTTGTTTATTGCATGCTACTCAGTGTTCAAACACTGCCAACACATCTGTGTACCTTATTGCATGCTACTGCTGTTCAAACAGTGCCAACACATCCTTATTATACACTACGCACTGTTCAACCAGTGGCAGCACCTCTGTGTACCTTATTGTACACTACGTGCCGTTCAACTAGTGCCAACACTTCTGTGCTCTGTGTACTCTGTTGCACGTTACCAAATCCCCACACTTTGTGTACTCGGCTGTACCCTCAGCATTTTGCCTACAGTTGTTGTTGAGGGCTTTGTAGGTAAGGGTGAGTAATTTCATTTTGATTCTGGAGGACACAGGGAGCCAGTGTAGGGATGTATTCTTCTCATTCTCTTTGGAAAATGTAGATTGGTGTACGCTTTAAGGAACTCAAGTGACAAGCAGTGGGATTGGCTCATGTGTATTGCTTGCTTCAACCACCTGAAAAAGCTACAATGTATGTTGAAAATTCCGCATTTTAATGTTGTGGAAGTGAATCTGGAAATTATCTTGCTATTACACACATCAGTAAATGAACTAATAAATCTGATTTGAGTGTCATACATTTTTATAATCATATAGAGAAACTGTTTTTTCAGTAGTTTAGGTTGGGCCAGGTGGTTCAAGTATGAATGAATCTATAATACCCCTTCATTATGTAATGGATAATGAGTCTGTTTGACTTTGACTTTTGCACATGAATTATATATGTAATTAATTTATGGCTTAGGTAAATATGTCTCTTATGTTACAGAGGACGTGGAAACCTACAATCTATACAGAAATATTAAGCCTCACAAGAGGTTTACAGCTTGGTGCATGATTTATCATATTACACATCAGTTAATGCTATACCTGTATTTCATCTGTCAGATCTAAAAAGAGCTTTATGGTAGTTCAATTTAATAAAAAGGGGAAGAGAAAGATGCAATCTGTCAAGTAATTGTTTTTGTGTTACTTTACTTGCTGTCTCTGTATGGTCATATATAGTATAATGTAGCCCACCATACCACTTTCTATGGTTATGTGCACATGATTGACAAAAATGAGACTACACCCACCAAGACTTTCTGACCGGTACGCCTACACCTACCCTTCACAATCAACTAGCTTTGTTTTCATTGAATAGAAGTCCTGTGATTTCATTAGACAAAGTCGCAGGATTTCTTTATCATCAACCCTCCACACTAGCTGGGTGTTCTTATCCCTGTGAAGACAACACTGGCCAAACCAGTGTTGAAAAGATTGGGAAATGCATAATGCAGGGAGGGGATAAAGGAGACTGGAATAGGGCATTATGTTGGGCAAAAGTCTGTAATGTGCATAGGACTGTGATGGATATGTGATTGCTAAACTTAGTCAGCTGTCAATATAACCTCTCAGTGGCATATTTGCCAGTATTTAACTGTGTGCAATGCTGCAGAAAAAGGGACATGTCCACGTCACATATGGGTGTGGCCACACCACATGGAGTATGGCTGCTTCACTTTGGCACCCAACCTCCTTCCATTCCCCTGGAATGGCCCTTCAGTGCCATACATACTAGCAGCATTGTGTGTGCAGCATCTATTGGCAGGACTCGTCTCTTAACTGTCCTGGTGTCAGGACAGTTACAGAAGTCATGCCCACTAGGGACTTAAAGTCTGGTAACATCAGGGAGATGATGCAGTGGTGGAGGCTAAACGTATTCAGGCGTGCAGTTTGCATAAAAAATGTGCTGGGACTGTATTGGCAAACATTACTGTGACAGGATGGACCTCTTATGCCACCCTGTTCATGCTTGCTGACGACTGGCTGGGCTTGCCTTGCCACATTCCCCTTTTGGTATCCCAAATTCTGTTCCTTTAACCGTAGTAGGAGGGGCTTACTGCTGCCAACACTAGATTTCTTCATTGGCACCTAGGACCGATTCCTTCTGGGTAACTCTCGCTTCTAGGGTTCCCTATCGCTGGGCACCTGGGCTGGTACCCCTGACCTCATCAGATCAGGGTTGCTGTGGATGGTTCCCCCTTGCCTATCACATTGGCCAGAGCTGCAAAGTAGCGGACAGTGCGTTGGTACTGGAATGCTGGGTTCCAACCTCAGAACAGCTGGATAATGGATTAAATTGGTCTAAGCTGTAGGTCACAGGAATTGCTGCAGGTGAGTAGGAGTCAAGACAGGATCTTGAAGCAGCAATGTTTTATTAGCTCTAACTGTCCTTATGGACAGTTACACGCCAGTTTATGGTAATAGTGATCTTTCCAGAAGTGTATAGATGGAAATATACATTACATGGTGAAACAGTGCATTTTTATGCAGTTTTGGACACAGCCTCGCAAGGGGTAATTCAGTCTCCCTGATCCTCCCTGGCACCAAAATGGCCGATATACTTTTTTTAATCATTACCATCAGGATATAATATAGCCTGTAATCTTGCATTTAATGCAATTTAACTTACAAAAGTCAATATGTGAGTTCCTAAAACTTGGTGTTATGTTTCCTATATTGCTTGCATCCTGTCTTAGGAGTCTATGCATCAAACTTCAATAAGCCATTAAAACGGAGAAAACAGCAGCTTTCTCTGTTAAGTGGCCATTGTAGAATGCATCAAGGGAAAATCAAATATTTCTCCTGCCATAGCCTACTTTATGTTTGTCTTCGCAGTCCTCATGGATTAATATGGGGACTACAAAATTCTGCAATGCATGAAGCTTTGCATTCCACAGAAAGATAACATCTTCTCAGCATGGCGTTACCTTTATTTTCCTATGGGATTCTGCTGAAGCCTCTCTGGCTTCACAGCATCTGTTACAGAAGTAGTGCTGTGTTCTTGCACACAACACTTTCTCCTTTCACCGGCAGTGGTAGGCTGCCGGCAAACAGGAAAAATCCTTCGCAGCACAGGGGTCACTTCGCCGCATGGTCCATTTCAGTGGTGCATAAATCCCTCCCCTTAGATAGCAAGTCTAATTACAACCTCCTGTGCTTTCAGGCTCAACAGGCATGTTAGTCGCTCAGAGATGAAAATAATTAATTCACTTAATTTAAGATTTCCTTTCTAACAAATACACATTTCCTCCACCATGGCTACCATCTCAGAAATCATTACATTTCCTATACAGTAATACAACACAATATAAAAAAATAATATCTACAATAAATTATTTATAAATGATCCAGCCACAATTACTGTTAGGGTTGTTAACATATATTATTATAAAAGAAAGTCCACAAAAGTGGTCTCATCCTTTTAATGACAATTGCTGAGAAAAATAGCTCACCGCTATACCAGTGTTGTATAAGTATTTACTGGAATTCACATTAATACATTTAATTGTATAACTAGTTACTTAAGGACCAAATACTATTACAAACGTGGTGTAATGCAGTAGAGTCTAAAGCGGTAGTCAGGGATGGTTGATACATATAAAAGCTTTGGTGGCTTTCAAACTAGCAAGTATTTGTACTACTTGAAAAAACAGCCAGTGTTTTCCTTATGTGCAAAATAATAAACTAATTTGCACCGCTTGCATTTTGACATGGTTTTGCCAAGGTTAAAAGTTACTATTTTTTTTGCCTTCCTTTCCTTAATGAATCATTCCCTTATAGTGTAAATTGTCTCTACGAGCCTGAGTCATTAAAGAAATGAAGTAAAAAAAAAAGGAGTAAATGTTCTCCGGGACAAGCCATGTTACAATACAAGGGGTGCAAATTAGTTTATTATTTTGCACATAAGATAAATACTGGCTGTTTTGTCATGTAGCACACAAATACTTGAAAGCTTTATTTTTACACTGAAATTTAAAGGTGATCTAGTACATGCCATACTCCAACTATAAATCTGTCTCCATGTTTTAAATTTACCTCCCCCTCCAATGCAACATCATTTTGCCCAGGTGTAAAGTTACTTTTTTTTATGCATTGCTCTCCTTAATGATACAGGCCCACATGTCATGTTTGTCCAGTTCATGTGCTGAATTACTCCATATGTACATTTTATTGTAATTTATTTTATTATACATTGGAATATGTGGTGTTTTGCATAATCATTCCTCTAATTGGACCTCATTTATTAACATTGCTCCCTGTGCTTGACGCTTGGAGACCCCAGAAGGAAGGTCCAGAGGGCAAGCATGGGAGGCATAATAATATGATTGCTTCATTACACATCAATTACAGGGCTATAATAACAGTGATTTGCATGTCCTTCGTGGGATCAGTGCCTAGCTCTTCCAAAGTGCAATTCCGCCCACAACCCTCTCCCCTGAATTGAGTCAGTTGGGAGGTGTACAATATTCTGTCCTGATGTACAGGTCTGTTTCTACTTCACTGACAGTTATGTACAGCGTTGGACTGGCCCGCAGGGGTGCCAGGGTATTCCCTGGTGGGCCCCGATACTTGGCAGCCAATCACTAGGCTGCCTGTTGCTGTATGGGGTCCAACAGGGCTGTGCAGCAGACAAGGAGTCTCAATTCACTTCCTGTCTGCCTGATCTGAGGAGTGGCACCGGTCAGAGCAGCTAAAGGAAAGTGAGGGGGGGCTGCCTATACTAAGCTATAGGGATGGAGGGAGGGGGGCCTGCTTATACTAAGATATATGGAGGGAGGGGGGCTGCTTTTACTAAGCTATAGGGATGGAGGGAGGGGGTCGCGCTTATAATAAACTATAGGGAGGGGGGTGGGGGATACATATACTCAGGGCCAGTGCTAGGGTCCACGGCGCCCTAGGCATTTTTAAAAAATCGCCACCCTCCTCCCTCCTCTCCTTACTTTGTCTCACCACCGCCGCCTCTCTGCTCCGTCTCCTCCCCTCCACTCACTGACACTAGTAAGTGGAGGGGAGGAGACGGAGCAGAGAGGCGGCGGTGGTGACAAAATAGCCTCTTCCCCCCCTCCCCGTCCATCTGAATGCTGTGCGGCGGCCGTGACAGGTATGGTCAGCGGTCGCCGCACAGTTTTAAAGTATTTTAGAATTCTGTGGCGCCCTCCAGGCGCCCTCCAGAGCCCGGCGCCCTAGGCAAGTGCCTAACCTTGCCTAATGGGAGCGCCGGGCCTGCATATACTAAGCTATAGGGGGGGCTGCCTATGCTAAACTATAAGTAGGAGGGCTATAATGTGTGACAGAATGGGGGCTGTCTTAATAGTTCATGGGTGGAAGGTAGGCTATTGATTTAATGGTGAACTTTAGGTGTAGGCTAATTATTTAATGGATGCCATTTTATTTGTGAGGTGATAATGGGGCAATATAATTTATTGGTGGGGCCTATTAAATTAAGATGGTGTGACGAGACATTTTATTTAATGCTAAGGTGGTTTGGGTCTATAATTGAATGTGGGGCTGAGTTTGGAGAGGATGGTTGTGGAAAATAGTTATATTAAGAGTAAATGCTATTAATGTATTGCTGCGGCTGTTTAAAGGGAGGATAATAGGTTTATTTATTAAATGGGAATACTATTAATTTAATTTTGGGGTTGGTTGGAGGAAAATAGATCTATTTATTAAATGTGAGTACTATTACTTTGATGTTGAGGCTGGAGAGAGGCCTAATTACTAAATGTGGGTGCTGTTGATTTAATGCCGGGGATGGCTAGAGTTTTCTAAATTTCATGTACCCATTTTTTTTTTCCAATAGAGCCTCCAAGGATCCAGACAAGCAGCTGACCTAAAGAAACCAGCAGCCATAGTTGGTGAAAGTGACAAGAACAGGTAGGAGTGAGCAGGACAGTCTGCCAACTGTCCTGAATCTGGTGGGGCAGTTCCGAATTTGGGTGACTGTCTTTCTTAGTCAGGATTAGGTCCGACTACAAGGACAGTGGGAGGTATTTTCCACTTCACATTGTACTGCTCGTGAAGGCAGAGCTGCATGCACCTAACAGTAGTGCACACAGTTTTGCTTGTGTATTTTTCTTAAATGTGTCTAAAATGATAACCCTCTGTCTTAAGAGCACCAGGTCCATCAACATCCCCTTTGCAGCGCTAGATGGTATTAGGTGGGCTTCAGTCATTGGTTTCCCCGGTGGGCCATTTATGCCCTAGTCCGACACTGGTTATGTATTCCATCATGGTTTTGGCACTGAAAACTGGTGTATACAGATGAGATTATTTCCATGCAACAATGAAATGCAGATCAGTTTCAGTGGTAAGAAAATCATGTTTTCTTGTTTGTTAATTAAGGCCAAATAAAAGTATACCAAGACATTTCTAGTGACAGGCCTGTATGGTATGTTCCCTATTATATTTGAAAGCAATGTAAATCATATTAAACTATATAGTTTACATTTTTTGAAATATTAGTGACTCTTATAGTAGTGAGTCTCGTTGCGGATTTAATCCATACATCTATAATTTGTAATTTGAAAAACCTACTAGTAGATTATTTTAAATAACGAATAATACAATATGTAACCTACTTAGTGCCTGAGTCAATGTATGACCTATTTTCCAAGCATTTATATTGCACTGAAACATGCCAGTGTGTGGAATTAATTCTGCTACATGCTTACTAGAGAGACTGCAAGCATTTGTCAAAATGTATTATTAGATTATTTCCAATTAAGCTTTCGCAAATGGAAAACCTGTGTTTGTTTTTCGGATAAATCTATTAGTTTGATGTATACAGAAATGGCCGACAGGGAATTTCAACACTTATTGCTTATGATTTACACTGCCTAACCCACAGCAGAAGTCTTGTTGTTTTAAATGTCTTCTGTCTTTACCCTGAGCCATTGTCTCTGTGTGTTATCATTTCTTTCATATAAAGAGAATTCTATCTTCATTAATTAGACTTGTTTTGGAAAATGTCTGTTTGAGAATAAACATATTGTATAATCATACATGTAAATCCATATTTGTTGTGGTAAAGGGGAATTATCTATTTTTTTTCAAAGGAGCACAATGAGGTGATGTTCTACCTGAAATCTTCACAAAAATAAGCAAAGATTTCAGTATCATATTAACCGGAACTGCACACAGTATTGAACCACCACAAAGGGCTAGATTTACTAAGGTGCGAGTTTGAAAAAGTGGGGATGTTGCCTATAGCAACCAATCAGATTTCTAGCTGTCATTTTGTAGAAGGTACTAAATAAATGAAAGCTAGAATCTGATTGGTTGCTATAGGCAACAATCCCACTTTTTCAAACCCGCAGCTTAGTAAATCTAGCCCAAAGTCTTTATGTACAGTGGCCATTCTAGGCAAGCATATATATATAATATTCTGATAATATTTAGGGTCTCATTTAGAGTGGAGGAGTAAATTTAGCTGGAAGGTACCATTTTGCACCTTGGCAAAACCATGTTGCGTAGTGGGAGGGGTAAAGTAAAGAGATTCAAATAAAAATAAAGCTGTCCAGAATTTATGTGCTACATGAAAAAGAAGACTGTATTTTGCCTGTATGTCAAAATAATTACATTTTCTCCCCTTACAATGCAGTAGGGTTTGTCCAGGTTATAATTTGCACCCTTTCGCTGAATTTGCTCTTAACCCTAAAAAGATTGTTACATTTTGAGTTAGGAATTCATGTATTATTTCATGCTTACTGAAACTGAGGGTAGGCAGATACAATTCAGTTGTTGCTCTCTTTATCTCTTCTGTATTTTGCATAATCCATGTTTTCTGCTTTAGTTTAACCCCGTCATGACTAGGGATGACTTATACTTTCTGTTTATGTGAGCTGATCACATTTTACTTTTATATTTTGCTTAATTTAAGTTATTTTACCTACTTTGCTTACCCTTCTGAATAGATTTTTTTTTTCCATTGTCTTACACTGGGGCATTTTTCAGGCCTTATAAAGCTTTCTTTTGGTAGAATATTGCAGTGAATGTGCATTGAAATGTATTACAGATGAAATATCAAGCAAGAATAGAAAACAAATACATTCTATATTATAGATTTCTATACTGCATGTCATAATTTGTTTTACCCAATTAGTGCAACCACTGAAAATATACCAAACCATTAATTGCTTAGTTTCCATAGTATAGGGATATCAAGTATATGTCTGTTATCAGATAGACACAGTTATGGGGCTCTGAAAGAAAGATATATTTTATTTTTGCATGTTTTTTATTTACATTTATGGTACTCTTTTAGTAGTGCTAGAAGGTGGGACTCCGTTGCTCTTCCTAGAGAGCGGGTGTTGTCAATCCTGATGCGGAGACAGGCAAGACACCCATCCAGAGTCAAGACCCCAGTCATTTTAAACTTTCAAAATAAATCAATGATCATGGTAGGGATATTCACAGAAAACATGGTAAAAGACAATAGTATAAAATTAATAATTATTAAATTAACACTATATATATATATATAATACATTTAAATATAAATTACTCTTAAGACAAATAAGCTTTCACTAGAGATATTACCCTAAAATGTTACTTGTTATATAAATATTATAAAACGTTAGTAATCATTTTGGCCATTTAAATAAAAAATCTGTTACATTTTAAAATGAAAAAAACTGCCTCTGGGCCAAATACTATAAAAATGATGTTGAACATTAGAGTCTATGGAGGGGTCAGAGATTGTCGAGCCATAAAAAGTGTCAGAGGGCCTCCATTTGGACAGTCCTTTCCTTTACAATTTTGCACAAATATTGCCTAATATTACTCTTCAGAAATAAGCGTAAGGATTCTGTGACAAATATATGCAGAAATCTAGATACAGGTGCATTTTGATGCACATAGGCTGTACAGAAATGCATATACTCACGCCAAAATTGACGTAAGCACAATTAAGTGCTGCATATAGTTAAAGGCTGCACTGCTTAATAGTAAGTGTATTTCTGCATTCTAATGGAATTTATTAGCACCTCACTAATGACTACCTGACTGACTGAAGGACGTTGTTTCTCCAGTTCTTCATTTTCCCTTTCTTTCTCCTTCCCTGGAAATGTTGTAGTTTTATTTTGTAACTGTCATGTTTGCTTTTCTTTCATACCTTAGTTTCTGATATACTGCCTTTTTTGAGGATGTAGAGTCATATTCAGTTTTGCCATTCCTCTAGCTCCTATTCCACTCACTGCAGCCCATGCTTTAATCAGTATAAAACTTCTGTGTGTGATAGTGTTATGCTAAATAAGCAGGCTGGGGAAGTGTGTGGAGCCAGAGTATGGTAAGAAACAGAACACAGTTACTGCATCAGTTGTGACCTCAGTGATCGGTGTAGGTCATAGCGACCGCAGGTAACTTACGGTTAAGAAGCAACAACTTGGAAAACAGGCTACTGTCCATATTACCATAACCATTTTACATTTGCACAGTAACACCTAAAGGGTCATGTTAAGTGGATGAGATACACATATCATAAAAAATTCATTTTATTCATACATCATTAATACTCTACAATTGAATCAGAACAAAACTACCTGAGCTTAATAACATCTCATAGGAGTTTCTATATTTACTATAGTACAGGTGGTTGTAATACAGAACTTGAATTGACATACAACAGTAACATATCATGTGCCAGAATTATACAATGAACAATGTATCCAAAAAAAGATTGTTTCTTGTTGCATGGTTTCTTGCAAATGTATTGAGGTGTTGTGTTTTATCAAGCGCTGTTGCAAAAAATATTATTGAAGTGTTGTGGTAATGAAGACAGAGGTCCTGTGTGGCAAAGATTTATTATAGCTCCGTTATTGCATGAAAAAGGTCACGGTGTTGAAGAGTCTTCCTTGCTATAAGTATACCGCATTATAGGAAGTTTTCTCTGTCCGTACACGTGGAATCTATGTTAAAGAGAAATGTGCAACATCTTTAAATGTCCAAAGGACCGAGGTGTCGGATGTAGTGACAAAGCTCTGCTACCCTGATGCTTTTGGAGCTCTGAGATCCATGAACAAGCATCCCATCTCCCAGCAGATACATTGGTGACTCCAATGCCAAGCCACCACTTGGTGAATCCTATGTTTGATTTATGTCATGGTGCATTTCTAAATGGTCAAGGAGGTATGGGTTTTGTGGCCCATCACTTTGCTACTGTGGGCTTGATGTATTACATCAACTGCTAGTTTGACCATTTATGTTTCACATAGCTGCTGAAATAATACATAAGGGTTGGACTTATCATGCATTAGTGAAGTATAGCTGTCATTCACCTATCATTCATGCCAAGTATCTATATTTCATTCATGCCATATCTATATTTCCCATTGCTGTAAAAATTCATGTGCAGTGTAAAAGGGTAGCTATTTTGGTTTCTACTTACTGTGCTAATCTGAAAGCACGAAGGTCCAATGATGTGGCAAATATACTATTAATGTTAATATCGTAATAACCATTTAATAAGCTACCTTCATTATCACACAAGGTTAATTCCAATTTGAACCCAGTTCTTAGAAAGATTATTCTATTTCAATATCTGCTTTATATACTTTGATTACCACAGCTTAATGCAGGTAAGAATGAATATTACTTCATATGAAAAAAGAATCTCCACAAAGTGTCAACTTCTCCTAACTATCCAAGAACAGTTTGATGATGACCAATGCCTTTTCCAGCATGATGAAGCACCTTGCCATATGGCAAAAGTGATACCTAAGTGGCTTGGGGATCAAAACATCAAAATTTTGAGTCCATGGCCAGGAAACTCCCCGGCCCTTAATCTCATTGAGAACTTGTGGACAATCCTCAAGAGGCAGGTGGACAAACAAAAACCCACAAATTCTGATTCTAACTCCAAACATTGATTAGGCAAGAATAGGCGGCCATCAATCAGTATGTGGCCCAGAAGTTGATTGACAGCATGCCAGGGCAAATTGCAGAGTTCTTCAAAAAGAAGGGTCAACACTGCAAATATTGACTCTTTGCATAAACTTAATGTAATTGTCAATAAAATCCTTTGACACTTATGAAATGCTTGTAATTTTACTTCAGTATACCATGGCAACATCCGACAAAAAGGTCCAAAAACACTGAAGCAGCAAACTTTGTGAAAACCAATATTAGCGTCATTCTCAAAATTTTTGGCCATGACTGTATATTTCACACTTATCCATGGAGCGTCCAACAACAGATCTCTCTCTGTCCTCCAAGTGAGTGACTTAATAAACGAACATGTGTGTTTTCCCCATTCACCCCGGAAGCTGGTCTGTCCCAAATATAGGTTACCATGGTTTCCCTTGATGTATTAATTTGACCACTGGGAGGAAGCCAAGCTAGCACAGGTCTGTATAGATCATATTTAAAAGCCAAAGAAACTGGTTTGTTTTGCTAAATTGAATTGCAATGAAGTGGGGGTCTCCTCTTCATCATGAAGTTATGTGCATGTTCCACAATTACAGTTTTGTGAAGTAACAATTGCATTGTGTCACTGATCTGTACAACTAGTGTGCAGTTGTGCTTTTATTGGTGCATTTTCATTGTATTTTTTTTTTACACTGAGCACCCCTTGTCTTACTTATTTATTCAAAATCTTTTTTTTCATCTCAATTTGTATTTTTTTTTCCATTTTTTTTCTCATTTGAATCTGCTAATCTCACATTCATTCAGACAGGAGAGTTACAAAAGTAACTGGACTTAAGCTTGTAATTGTGCTCCCTTCTTGTCTGATATGTCATAAGAGACTAGGGGATAAATGTATCAATTTGCGATTTTGCAAATCCAGCTATTTTCTCGGGAGAGTTGAAACTCGCAGATGTATGAAGCTGAGATTTCATGTAAAATCGCCAGAAATGTGCTTCTGTCAAAATCGCCATTTCCAAAATCGATAGAGATCAAATTCCCGACTGTTTGTCACTCTGGCTATACAAGTCTCAAATGTATGAAGCTGCAATTAAGCAACCTAAGGAGAGTTTGCTTTAAAACACGCCAGATACAACACGCTGCTTTGCTTCAGCCAGGAGGGCCCTATATTTGTAAAATCCACAATTCTTCTTGCTTGATTGAAGAAAAAAAAAGAGCTGGACCGCCGCATCGGAGCTTCTGCAGTGTAGAAGCTCCGATACGCAATGAGCTTAGCTCTTGCGCAAAGTCTATTTATATATAGTATTAAGGGATTTTCCCACAACCGTGGGAAATCCCCTAATACTATAAATAGACCTAGTGCAATGAGCTAAGCACATTGCGTATTGGAGCTTCTACCTGGTAGAAGCTGTTTGCGGCAGTCCAGCTGTTTTTTTTTTCTTCAATCAAGCAAGAAAAATCATGGCTTTTACAAATATAGGGCCCTCCTGGCTGAAGCAAAGAAGACTTCTATCAACAAGGGGGTCCTCCTGGCTGAAGACTGCTAGCAACAAGGTGGGCTTTGTGCCCAAGAAGAACATAAGAGATTTCAAGCAGGGACTTTTAGATGTACAAATACTTTGGTGACATTTCCAGCAGGGACTTTTGGATCTACAAATTTATTTTGGACTTTTCAAGCAGGGACTTTGGATACAAATTTTTGGATTAAAAGCTGCTGACGACAGATTAAAACATCTGTGGTAAGTATAGGGTGTTTATTATTTTTATTAAAAATATATGGTATATATGAGGTTGTTTACTGTCTTTATTGTGGGTTTATTATTTTTATTAAATGTAAGTGATTTTAATGAGGGTGTTGTGATTTTGTAAACATTTTGTTTTGTGGAACTATCGGTCCCAGCCAGCCGTGGGTCAGAGCATGTTGGCATTTGTGGTTCTCCAAGTGCCAACATGCCCTGGCTGCCATGGGTATGCTGGTGTTTGTAGTTATATAAGTAGCAGCATGCCCACACTATTTATGGCACCCGGGCTGGCTGGGACTTGTAGTTCCACAAAACAAAATGGCATTTGTTTATTTTTTCCAACCATAATTACCGTTTATTACCCTACACTCACTGCCCAGGGGTTTAGGCACTTGTTCTTTCAGCACTGGACTGGGTGTCCCTAGAGAGGGTGCTCGCTCGTTTTTCGGCGGACCCCACTCCCTAGGGAATCCAGCCCAGCACTAAACAGCCTGGGGTTGGATGTCATTATGGCAGGGGGACCCCTGCCGTGTGTCCCCCTGCTATAGTGCCATCAGCTGGTTTGCCTAGTGCTGGTTCCTTAAAAATCGGGGGGACCCCACGCAAAATTTTTCCCAGATTTTCACTGAACCAGCAGTAGTCTGGCAACACTAGGGTTAATACTGAATAGAGGGGGGACCCCACGCTTTTTTTTTTTTTTTTACTTTCATCTATTTTTAACACTTTTTACAGCTGTATAGGCAGACAGTGTAACAGTGATGGGTTTATACAACTCGCTGCTACAACACAAGAGAGTTGGCTCACACTGGAGTGTTTTACATCGCAGCGAACTGCCAGAGATGACCAGCGATTTTGAAGATCAGGGTAAAAATCGCAGCTTGATACATTAGAGAAATTTTTGACTAAAATCGCGGGTTAACACCCCCGATTTGCCGCGATTTTAACACACTGAAAAAATCGGACCTTAATACATTTACCCCCAGGTGTCTATTTAATATAGGTAAGTTGCTAAATCACTGGGTAAGTTACCACATCACTTTAAGTTTCACTAATGACAAATAAAATTAATTTAATTTATTTCAAAAATTAAATAAATATTTTGAAACACTGTTTTTGGTTTGTTTGTTTTTTTAAAAAAAAAAAAAGACTTTATACATAAAATAATAACATAATCTTTTTTTCTGTTAATGGCATCCTAAGATGGCCACAGTACTCGTTAAATTTGCCTCCCCATGCAAATGTAATCCCATACAGTTAGGGTAATGCAAAAGCTTTTCCTGGTAAATTAAGACATTTTAGGCCTAACTAGCTGCTAGTCACAGCACGTATGGGCCAAAAAAGACCGTAAATACTGACCATCATATGATTGGAATCTATCAGATGTAGATGAGAATAGACAGTAAATGCACTTAGACTATGTCGGTATCATCCAATCACACATCTGACTGTGTGGCACTCTCACTTGTTTGGCCAAATCTGTTTGGTTCCTATATACCCAATTTCTAGCAGAGGTTGTTTGATGCCCCCCAACTAAATTTAGAAATTCTACTTTTATTATTTACTGTAAAAAATAACTTAAACATTTTTTTTTTACAAAAGGGAGAGTGTGCCCCTTCATCACACTGCTCCACCTTCATCACACTGTTCCCCCTTTTATCACATTGTGCCCCTTCATCACACTGTGCCCCTTCATAAGACCTTCTTTGCTTACCTTTCTATGACCTTCTTTTATCTGTCTTCTACTCTTTGGTCTTCTTTACTTATGTCTTCTCTTCTGGTGCAGCTTCTCACTGACAGCGTTGGACATGATGATGACATCATGCCAAACAGTCAGTGAGAAAGAGAGAGGAAAGAGCCTGGTGTCGAAAATGCAGGAGGGGGGGGGGGGGCGAGACACTGTCTGACCATAGAATCAGACTGTATCTCGAGCGGCTCTTGCGTGCCGACATTGAATATCTGTGCATTGCGTGGGGCGCCCCATAGGTCTTGGCAGTCCATGCGGCTGCATGTGTCGGCACTGTGTACCGGTGCACACAACAAATGTTATAGTAAATGGACAATTAGCAAAAGCCATTCTCGTATGTCTATTGAAGTGCACATAACTCGCTAACAGGTTTTAAAACGGTAAACTATTTAATGAGATTGTTTGTAAAAATAAAAAAATTATTTAGATAAAGTAAAAGCTATAATCTATTAAGGACAGAAAAAAGGTTTTGAATTTACCGTACAAATGTTGTCCTGGCAACCAGGAGAATTGGAAACATTTAAGCACTTTATCTAATCTTTTTCAAGATACCACTTCAAAGCACACCCTTCCACAGACAAAGCTGCTTTTTTTTATCATTTATTCCTTCAGAAATTAACATGATATAATAAGTGCTGTAACACTTTCACCTGGTACATCATATTAAAGTTTATCAGCAAAGTAATTAGAAATAGCCTTAAAAAAAAATATCAGAGCGATTAAACCCACTATGTAAAAATATATGAAAATGTATATTACTGAACTAAATAAGACTTGGGGGGTAAATGTATCAAGGTGCGATTTTGCATATCAATTTCCACTATTTATCAGACCCGTCCGTTTTCGACAGAGATAGTTCCCCCCCCCCCATTTTTACAGATCTGTCAATGGCTTAATAGTGGGCAGCCAGTTTGAGCTGTGTATAATCATTGATGGCGCTATGAAAATTTTTAGAGAGACCTTTACCACTGGAGGATAATGATGTTACTTTTCTGCTGGGGCTGCACATGCATATTGATGCAAACAGCACACATCACAAATTAAATATTTTTATGTAATTATTTATGTATAAATGTCTAATAAATCTGGGAAAGGTGTGCTTGATCATAGTCTGTAAATTAGATTGAGGGTGCCCTGCTCGCTTCTTATCTGTAGTGCTGCTGCTTCTCCATGGCAGTGATCAGATGTGATTCTGGTGCTGGGTATCCCCCTTCACTGCCCTCACCCCAACTAGCACAATACACACAATTAAAAAGTCAGGGGGGACGGAGTGCTCAAGAAAGGTGCATTTCTGAGGGGGAGCATAGGGGGGAAGGGGCATCTTGCGAACCTAGTACTTTTCCATGTGCTGTGACTGTACAGTATCCAAGTGAAATATGTCTATGTGTCAGGCTTCACAGACTGATGCCCCCTGCTTCAGGAATCCAAGTCAAGTTGAAATCAACCAGAAAAAAGATATGAAACAACAATAGAGCTGCTCATATTCAATAAAAAAATCTATTTTTTTGCAAAAAATTTAGACAGTGATTTCCACAGAATTAACTTATAAAAACTGCCATACTTTGTAATTAGATTCATGTAAAGCTATCCATTTAGCTTGTATATGCTTTTTCAAGGTAAACACTTACCAAATCTCCAGTCCCTGTACACAACCCAATCCAATAGCTGCATTCCTTGGTTGGTGAGTATAAGATATGCTGTACCCTGTACAATTAAGTTAAAACATATTTTGAGGTTAAAGTACCATTAAACATATCTCAGTGCTGGTATCATGAATTCAGATTACCACAATATTAATGTTACCGTCTATTGGGATCCTAGGTCAAAACATAGAGTTAATAAAGACTGTTTGGAAACAAAGCGTCTGTTGGAGCCGCCACCTCCTCATTTCTTAGCGATCCTAGTACAATGAATAGTCTAATCAAATTGTTAGAGTCACATGTAATATTAATATAATTAATATTTATCCTTAAACATAGACACATGTTTTAGCTATATTTCTTTTTGTGGTTCCTGGACAATAGCTCTATTCATATACAGTAGATCCATAAAAATGATGTATTTAATTAATAAATTATTTTCTTTAGTAGGCTCATCTTTTAATGCCATCCTGATACTTAGTCGAGAGCCGGCTATACTCAAGCCAGGATAAGTCAGACAGACAGAGTTTTTTCCACCATTAATGTGACCTTGCAACCAACAAAATCCAAGTGAAAAACAAATAGACAATTTTTTGGGAAGAAATATATGAAAATGAAAAAAAACCTACATAATTCTGATTGCATGATTGTCCCTACCCTTAAACTAAAGCTTTGTTGAAACATCTCTTGATTTTATTATAACAGTGAGTCTTTTTCAGTAAGTTTGTATCAACTTTACAATTCTTTGCAATTCTATTTCATTCTTCCCTGCAAAAAAAGTTAAAGGTCCATCAAATTGTAAGGTGATATCCTGTGCACAACTCTCTTTAGATCACTCCACAGTTTTTCAATGTGATAAAAGTCTGGGCTACGACTGGGCCATTCCTTCATCCTCCTTTTATGAAGCCATTACTTGGTTGACTTAGATATGTGCTCTGGATCATTATCATGTTGAAAGGTGAAATCCCTGCTAATCTTCAGCTTGCTGACAGAGGCCAACAGGTTTTGTGCCAAAATATCTTGATATTTAAAGCCCTCTATCATGACTAGAGCTCTGTCCCAGCTAAACAGACGCATCCCCAATGCATGATACTGCCACCACCATGCTTCACAGTAGGTTTGGTGTTATTTGGGTAATGAGCTGGGTTGTCTTTGCAACAAACGTATATTTTAGAATTAAAGTGAAAAATTTCAATATTGGTCTCATCAGACCATAAGACATTTTCCCACATGGTTTGGGTAATTGAATGTATTTTCTTTGCAAAATTTAGAAGGGTTTGGATGTTCTTTTTGTGAAGAATGACTTCGGTCTTGCCACACTAACGTATAGCCCAGATATATGCAGAATGTGAAAGCTTGTTTGCAAATGCATGGGGTTGCCAGTTACTGCCAGAAATTGCTGTATACCTCTTGGTAGCCTCTCTGATGAGCTTCCTGCTTGTCCTGTCATCAGTATTGGAGGGACATACTGATCTTGGCGATGTACTTATTGTGCCATATTTTCTTTATTTATTGATGATAGTCTTCACAGTGTTCCATGGTACATGTAATACCTTTGAAATTATTTTATACCAGACTTCTGTTGGTACATTACAACAACGAGATCCCATAGATGTTTTGAAAGCCCCTTGCGGACCATCGCTATACAGGTAGGATGCGACCAAAGATACTGCAAGGGAATCCTACAGGAACAGCTGATCTTTATTTGGAGTTAATCACTTGCATTGCTGGCAAATGTATGCTAATTACATGTGAACATGATTTTGGATATGATTTATTGACTCTGAGCACAGTTACATTACCACTAAGAAATGGTGTGCACACTTATGCAACCGGGGTATTGAAGTTTTTTTTTTCACTTATTTTTCCTAAAACTTGTTTCTGTTTGAATTTTTTGTTTGCAATTTCACAAAAAGGTCTGCATGATTTATCTTGGTTCTAGGCTTTACATCACAAACACCTGCAATTTCCACTGTAAAACCAGAATCAGGATGAAATCGGTGTATACTTGAAAACCGTAGTGAATTATAGCTATTTGGTTTAACTTACAATTAACATAAATTGACCATCCCCATCTTCAATTTACTTTAAAATCTTTCCTTCAATACCTGTACATTCATGTGGAAAAAAAAGTGTTCTGATACACTGGATGATAATCACTGGTCTACGTTTTGAGATTAAATGGAAAGATTATGAAAACTGGTGCACATGAAAATAATGTTATAACCATTAGCAGCCAATGATTCTATGTTTTTTTCTAGTAAAATTTAAGTTTAATTTGTAAGAAAATGTTTAATTGGCTTCCATGGTTATAGCATCTTATTTTTTTTAACTCTTGCTTTTCCATAGGCGTTGTTATGTCAGGCTGTTGTTTTTGCTCTGCTGTGGATTGGTTATACTGTATGACTTAAGAAGGACAGGTACCCAATGCTTTGAAATACTTTATTACTAACATTTTCAATAGTGTTCAGAGGTCAGTGTAGACTTCCTGAATGAATTTACTTACGTGTAGTAAAACCATGCATGCCTGCTTTTTGTACAAGCCCCCCAGGGTGCAAATAAGAGATTGCATGACTGAGCAATGGGGCAATTATTGCACAATTTGTATCAAATCATGTCATCAAGACCGTGTCCACTTTGGAATAAACTGAAGCTTGATCCAGAAGGGTGACCTACTGTGCTGGGAGTCTGGGAAGAATCCCCGAAACCCGTGAGTCTCCCAAACATTCCCAAGAGAGTAGGCAATTATGAGTTAAACCATCTGAATAGAACAAGAAAAACAGAATGCAAACAGAAATCTACCGTGTTGCTAGAAGACTTCAGTAACAGCAGTAACCAGCAAGGTAACACTTGAAACAAGGGTTTCACTTTTTTATGAGTTCAACTGTCATTGAAATATTAGTAATGTCATGAATCGGGGTCTTAGTCCTGTTTATGCCACTAAGCGATATCATATCAATGTGTATCTCCCTCCTCTCAGAATGCGGCATTCTAAATCCTAGGACAAAGCGTGACTTCTGTCTGCTGTACTAGAGGCTGCCATCTTAGGCAAGACATTTTGCTACATCCTGCTTATTCTGAGCACCTGACTTTATCTACCAGTTAGCTCCCTCTGCAGACTGTAAAAGTCACCTCCTACACTCAGCTAATTGCCAGTGCAACACTTTCCTAGTTCCTGGCTCCAGCTTACCACTGTTACTGTTTGCTTGCTGCTTTATTTTGCCTGCTATAATATAGACCTTGGCTATTAACCCTTCCTGTGGATTCAGCTGCATTTTGCCTGCTGTAATACAGACTTCAGTCATTAACTCTACTTGTGAATTCAGCTTCATTCTGCTTGCTGTACTACAGACTTTGGCTCTTAATCCTTCATGTGGATTCAGCTTCATTCTATCTGCTGCTGTACAGATTCCAGCTGTTACCCCTTTTGTGGATTCAGCCTTCTTCAGCCTATTTCTGTCTCACCTACTGGCTATTTGGAGTAGTAGATTACTCCTTTGAGTCTTCCAACTTCTGGAGCCATCTCTATGTCTCTGGGTACCGGCTTCCAGTTCCAGGCTTGTCCCAGGTTCTGAGTTCTGAGTTGTCCGGAGCTAGTTCCACAGCTAGTCTCAAGGGTCCTGAGACCCTTGGGACTAGGTTTCAGGGATCCTGAGATGGATCCCAGAAACCCTATTGCTGTGACAAGTAAAGCAAATCTAATTAATGCTAATGGATACAAAGCTTAGAGCATACCTGCCAACTGTCGATTTCAGCGAGACAGTCGCAATGTTTGTCCAGTCGGTGGGAATGTTGGGGGAATGGAGGTATCCAATGGGTAGCCTAGTGCTTTAAAACGCTAGACAGCCCTAGTTTATAATTTATTTGAAATAATTCACACATGATTATTGATGTGAATGTACCATATCTAAGAATATCTATAAATATATAACAACACATCCATTATGTGTTCATTAGGAAAATGTGTGTAGTATATTAGGAATCACCCCTGACTTCCTTGACCTTTGTAAGCATTCAGCCTGCATCCTGTACCACTTTGGTTTTCAAGGAATCCTGTAACTTCCAATAGCCTTATATTTTACAGTTGGTGGTTGCAGTGAGCATTGCAACTTATTCAGTATACCATTTTCGTTCTAAAGTTAACTTAAATTCTTTGCACAGCGCGATGATGCAACATAAAACTTTGGTGATGCACTTCATGCATCACGGCCATTGAGATTACACTGTGAAAAAAAAGTTTACAGTTGGTATGTTGTATTATGTGTATGATGAAGTAGGGGGTTTGTACACAAACAGGGGCGGGCTGGACCGGGGGGCAGCGGTCACCTGGGCCGCTGAGTCTAGCAATAATTTTTTTTTTACATTACCGTGACCTGGCTAGCTGGTTCATGCAAGCACAAGCATACCCATGGCTACCAGGACATACTGGCACTTGGGGAACCACAAATTCCAGCATGTCTGGCACCCAGGGCCCACTGGGACCGGTTGTGCATCAATCAAAATGTAAAAACACAAACAGCAGTTTAAAAACTTATTTTATTTGACCCCTATACAGAACTTATGATGCAGGATGTTTTTCACCATTAGCAGCCGCCTTTTCCAAAACCACACTGTTCATTGTTGCTTGGATGCCCCCTGGACTTGATCCCATTAGTGTATAGTTGCAACAGTAAGGTTCAGTAAACATATCAAGATCAAACAAAGTGAATCCAGCAGCAGAAGATATACCCGAGGCTGCCAAGAGGAATTTGGGGCTCCGGTACAGGAACTTTCTGCCCCCCCAACACACACACATAGTAGGAGAAGAGATGTGTGCCGCTGTATAGGCGCCAAAGAGGGCGTAGCCATGTAGTGATGGGGGCGTGCCCAAAATGGGGTGTGGCTGCGCCTCTTTAGAGATGGCATATTATGTATTAAAATATTGTTGCTCTCACCTACCTGTTAGTGCAGCTTTCACAACCTGGTACTGGATTCTTGTGTGGATCCTGGAATGTTAGGACCTGTTTGGAAAATGTATGGGTGCATGACATATGGAAAGCAGAGCAGTAAGTGACTACAGAAAATATGAGAATAAGGAGAGCACCCTTGTGACCTCCAAACAATACACAGCACCCTTTCCGACTGCCACACAATACAGAGGGCACTCCTGTGACCGCAACACATGACAGAGGGCACCCTTGTGACCGCCACACAATAAAGAGGGCAACCTTGTGCCCGCTACACAGTACAGAGGGAAACCTTGTGTGCGCCACACAATACAGAGGGCAACCTTGAGACCAACAACTCAAGTACTTCAAACCAGATCCAGATAGATCATGAGATCAAGAGAAAAAATGATTTGGCATATTGCAGGTCTATTGCTTTTTGTTAAGAAAGTCTCTGACTTTCAACAGGAATTGCAGCAGAATTGGCAGTGGAAGTTTTTTCTTTTCATCTTTTTTTTTAACTGGATTTTTAGTCCTAACAATTCGCAGTCAAATAGACAGATCGTGAAAATCTTTAAACTTACAAGCAGAGAAGATCACATTATCACCATAGTGGAAAGCAGAAATACAGCTGATCGCACTGTATGCTGCCAATTACAACTGATTTGGATTCTATCCTTCACATCCCACAATGCCATATACATACATACACACACAAAACCATATATATACCAGTGGCGGATCCAGGGGGGGGCGATCGGGGCAATCGACCCTCCTAGCAGGGGCTTGCTGCCGGCGGCTGTACACTATGTGCACGTCCGTTCGGCAGAGACAGGCAGGGAGAGTGTGCTGCCGGCCGCTCTGATTCTGTTTTAAAACAATCAGAGCAGTCAGGCAGTACATTCTTCCTGTCTGTCTCTGCCGAACCGACCTGCACATAGTGTGCAGCCACAGACAGCCTTAGCTGCCAAAAAGGGGGCGGGGACTAAATTGCCCGCCCCCCTTAATCGCCCCTGGTCAAATAATTTTCTAATTATAATTCCAAATGCATACACAATGCCAGGCATAGAACATCCCCACCCCTTGTACTTACCTGTTGACATCTGTTATCTCCAGGCTGATAGCTCCGCAGTCAGGTTCTATAATGACAGGCAGCCTTGCAGCAGACTGATTTGTTTCCTGGCTGCCTGTCATGTCTGGTCTGAATAGCTCCGCCGCCTCCACAGATTAGCTCGGCCACCTAGCACTGAGTGCAGGGAAAAAAATAAAAATGAAGAGCAAAAAAAGCTTGTCGTCTACAGTGCAGGTTAGGGCCCCCTGGCATACCCGGGCCTTGGTAATTAGTACCTTTCAACTGTCCAGAGAAAAAGTTCCCCAGAATTGGGACTGTCCTGCCTAAATCGGGACATTTGGGAGGAATGTTAGCTATGTATTTTTCTGTAGAACTTTTAGAACAGGCATTAATACATGATTATCATGCTTTGTCTGTTTTGGTTATTCCATCATGTATCACTGTTGCATACCTCGAAATCTTTTAGAAAAAATACACCACACCCCAGTTCCACCTAACCAAATGGACATATTTGTGAAAAACATCACCCAATTTCCAGTTTCCCACGTCCCTTTTTGTGGCCTGTGACTCCGAATGTCCTGCTAAAATCATGACAGTTGGGAAGTATGCTGTTGTGTAATCATCAGAGACTAAGAAGATAGAATATGCATCTAGTTGTGTCTTGCACTTCCAAGAAGGGAACAGATGACAGATGGCAATTTCCAAGAGCTCTGTGTTTGACCCTTCCATGCAAATGTTATGAAGAGTGAGCCTTGATCTATTGTGTAAGACTACTGTGTGGGAGTGTTAGAATCCCGTGATATGTGAAATAAAGAAACCCATTTTTGAAACTGTATCATACCTTCTGCTTCAGGGCTTTTTGATAATCTTCAGATAAACACAGAACTCTTTTGTTATTACAAGACAAGAGATTTTGCCATAAGTTAGTAAAGGTTAAATAACAGTAATTTAAAATAATGTATATTTTGATTGTATTGTTTAAGTGTTATTTTCTTGCCAGCACAGACAGGGGCAGGCTGGGCTGGGGGACAGGGGTCATCTGCCCCCCGGCTAGTCCCATAATGGGCTACCTTGGACTGGGTCACTGGATCACCTGAATTTTTGTCCTTTAAAACAGGCTGCTGAATCGAGTCTTGCCCCCCGGGATAAAAGTTGCCAGCCCTCCCCTGTGCACAGATGTAGCAAACGTTAAACTAAAATTTAACATTTCACAAACGGGGAAATAAAGAATGTCACTATATGTGCGATACAGTGAGCAAAAAATTCAAAACCCCACTCTATACCACCCTTAGGGACAATGCCCCTATAAGCGCTGGGAAAGAATCATAAAATAAAATGTATAGTGACTGCGCTCTTATTTGGCAAAAAGCAATAATAGTCACATTCCTTGTACATAAAACAAGTAGAAAATGTATTCATATGAACTATTATAAAAAACAAACAAAATGTATGACCACAATATACAACATATTAAAACCAATATACGAAAGAGCCTGTAAAAAAATGTTGTAATAAAAAAGAAGCAAGAGTCTCTAAGGAAAGGTCTTCCTTATGTGCAGAATGCAGCAAGGTCCACAAAAAACTCCAATTTGCCAGTATTATAAGCAGCGTAAATGATTCACAGGTGTTGGTAACTATGAATATCATTAGTCATGAATATTGTAGTGTTCAATAGAATACCCAACTTCCAATAGATTCTCAGTGCTAATATGTATTGAATGCGTCCCGAGCAGATGTATTAGGCAATTCCAATCACATAATCTACAATATTGGTGAAAATACAGCTGGTGGTTCTTTAGCAAGTGGCAGATAGATTAAACCTCAGAGGTGCAGAGAAACTTGTCTCTACATGAGTTAGTGTCTGTAGTGCACATTACCTTCACACGGGCAAAAACCACTTGATATAGCTGGACAGTACTGAATGTTCAGGAGTTCCAAAGTGTTCAATATCGCATTTTGTCATATGTGACTGGATGACAAAGGAACTATAA
Source organism: Mixophyes fleayi (assembly GCF_038048845.1). Taxonomy (NCBI): domain Eukaryota; kingdom Metazoa; phylum Chordata; class Amphibia; order Anura; family Limnodynastidae; genus Mixophyes; species Mixophyes fleayi. The sequence goes on from NC_134402.1 coordinate 153,622,095, forward strand.
GTACTGATAAGCTCAGGGCCGCCATCAGGGGGGTACAGGGGGTACTGTTGTATCGGGCCCGGGCTCACCAGGGGGCCCGGTACAACAGCGCAACACAAACCTACCTGGGGGCCCGCTGTCTTGCAGTCCGCTGGTCTCCACTACTGTGCACTGATGTCCTAAGCCTGGCTGTCACCGTGACAGCCAAGCACCAGAATGCGATCGCAGGGGTGGAGGAATCATTCCCCTGCGATCATGTGATCTCGTAGTCACGGTGTAGGAGCTCTTTCCAAGGGGGCTCCTACTGGTGCTGAACAGAGTGATTCCCCATTTCCAGGGACGTCCCCTCATCTCTCTGCTGAAGCTGCATTAACTATTTGGGGGAATACTTTCAGAACATTTTATAGCTGCTGCACATCCCAGTTGTTGGGGATCTCTGCATCACTTTCTTTTAGACATATACTGTCTTGCTGACTCACAGTTCTCCCCTGGTTGCAGGGTCCAACCGTACTGTTACACATGGCACTTTCCCTCCTGCTCAGGACACTTGAATCAGTCTCACAGGGCATCTGTCCATGAACTCTCTCCCCGGGTGCTAACACTCATCGGGACTCTATCCAGGGGCTCTCTTTTCCCCCCTGCTGTCGTACAAATGTGCTTCCGTGTCAGCTGCCACTCACTCACCCCTATCCAGGATCTCTGGATGCCATCCATCCAGGCCTTTCTCCCTCAGGCACACTTTTTCAGTAGCTTCTCTTTCAAAGGCTCTACCTTTCTGCTGGCCTTTGTAGTGGGGGGGGCTCTCCCCCTCTTTCCCACTGTCATACATGTGTTTCATCACTCCAGGCACTCTCTCTCTGCATTAGTGCCTCTTCTGGGTTACCCCTAATGGTGGGGATCCCCCTCCGCATGACTGTTCTCCACTTTAGGGCTCCCTTGCTGCCCTTCATCAATAAGAACTTTTACTTACCTCAGATGGATCTGTTAGTGCCATCTTGCGGCACTTACTGCGCCCCCCTACTTTATTGCCCTTCCAGGCACTGTCCCCCTACAGGGGTCTTATATTTATTTTGCAGCTTGCAGCGTCCGGCGCGCCCCTCTCCTCTTCATTTGCCGGGGACCCAGGACCACTACGTCCCTCCCGTGTCCTGGCTCCCAGATCACTTCCTTTATAGACTCTGGATCCCACCTGACCACATCCGTCTCCCGACGTGCGGCTTCCGTGGCCACGCCCCCAGCCAAGGACGCTGCACTCGTGTCAGCGAAGGGCGGAGCCTAACGGCCGCCGACGCTACATATGGACCTTGACCGGTTTCAGTGCTATATGCATTTTCATCAGAAGGATAGCCAACCGGGGAAGCCTAAAGTTCACAACATTCCTTCAAATGATCTGCAATCGAGCACAGGCCGTAGACTGATTAAGTTAATTTCTTTACAGAGACAACAAGTAAACCACTGTAATAAGTAGTTCTTGCTAGTATAGGGGTAAGCAACCCTGTCTGTCATGTAGGAGACTGGTGGTTTTGGAATTTTTTACATTTAAACATTGCATTAAGAAAACAATAAATAGAAGTTGCAACACATGATTTTAAAAAAATGTCCTATTATTATATTGTCACAAACCTTACTTCACCAGTCTCCTACATCAGTGCTCCACAACCTTTTCTCACCCTCGGCACAACTAAGCCCTTCCTAGAATTCCGCAGCACACCAAAAGCAAAAATATACAAAAAAAGCAGAAATTACCTCTTGCAGGAACATCACACGTATGCGATACATTCATAAGTGTCACCCTCGTAACATAATAATAATACTAATGAACTCTTTATTTCACTAAAATATTTTACAAAGAAAACATATGGAACAAATGGTGAAATTATTTCCTTAAGACCAGGTCTTCCAGTTAACTATAGTATGACACATGTACCGCCATAAATATTGTGCTTTTTCTCCTGTTGGAGGCATTGCGCCAAGGCACACTTACCAACATCTGCGGTGTGCCACGGGACACTGGTTGAGCACTGTCCTACATGATAACCAGGGATGCTTACCACTATACCAACAAAAGTTGGTATAATGGTTTCTCGTTGTCTAGTCTAATTAGTCTAGGAGTGTTCCTTTAGGCTGCATGAGATCTGGGCTATTTGTTCCAATAATAGGCATTAAATGAGGTGTAGCACTGTTGCCTTTATGAGTAGCCTATATAAGCAAGCTCCACACCACTCCCCCCAGTGTAATGCACATTGTACTCTTTGGAAGTTACCCCCACTGCTTTAATATTGTCTAACTACATTACTTCAGTTTACAGGTCTGTGATGGAAAGTTAAGTCTGACAGAGTTGACGTATGTCTCTTCTTAACAAGGTACTGGAGGAAAATCGATATTAGGCTGTTGAAGGACAATGGGATTTATTCCATACTGCTAAGTGAAGTTATTATCGATGGATGATCTTAATCAAGTGGCAGTGGGTGTGGCTTTTTATGTGGATTTCCAAAAGGTTTTTTTTTATCATTTGGACTAAAAGAAAGAAATCAAGAAAGAAAATGAGATTTTATTTTTTATTTGGATTAGGACAGATCAAAAAAGAAGAACAATTTTATTTTGTATTTAACAAAGTGGTAAATGAGGATTGACGGAGTGGTTTATTCAGTGAAAGTTTATTTTTAAATTCTGTGTGTGTTGTTTATTTTTACATTTGGGGTGCATGACCATAATGTCAATGTGCTTCTATTTACTGAATACTCCCCTTTGATCAGTGTCTTGGTACCTTAGTTTTCTGAATGTCTCTATCATCTGCTGTGATTGCTTTGTACTTCTGCCTTATTATTCTGTTTTGTACCTGCTTACCCAGACATTCGATTCTCACTTTGTACCTGACTCCAGCATTCTGCTTCTTTCGGGGCTCACTGGAGAAGACTGAGTTCCTATTAGACACCACATTTTGGATTTAGTCATTGCTAGTTGAATAGTGTGTCCCCATTTGAACTTGTGACCTTAATTGACCTCGCTGACTACCTCTTTCTATGTTACAGAATCAGAGCTAGTAAGAAAGGATAATAAATGGTCAAATGTATGTAAAAAAAACACCCACTTTCTATTAAATCACACCTCTTTTATGCTCCACAACTGTTGGGAAGTATGGAGAAGATCAGGGGAGGCTGGGCAGGGGGGCATCTGCCCCCCGGGCCGGTCCCATAGTGGGCTAACTTGGGCTGGGTCACTGGGCCACCTGCATTTTTTTCTCCTTTGAAATAGGCTGCTGAATCGAATCTTGCCCCCTGGGCGATTGGCCAGCCCTCCCCTGGAGAAGATAATTTGCCCCCATGTACAGTGCTGTGTATTAGGAAAAAAAAGAATCATCAACCAGCCCCAGCACAAGACAATCTAGGCTACTTTCTACTATAACAGGGAGTCCACTGCCACAGGGAGAACCAGCCCCATTTTGGTCAGCATAAGGCTGCTTACTCTAAGGGGCTGTGCGAAAAACACACATGGTATTGGGGTTTTATAGATAAAACAAATTTTACTTAGAAGAATGGCGCAATCTGGCTCTTCCCAAAGTGAAGAGAACACATAAAACCACACTCCACTAGACCAACATTCACCGCACATAGTGACATGCACTTAATTGCCATTCTTCTAAATAAAATTCTCTCCCTAATTTTCCCTTAATTTTTTTTCATCTCTCTGTTAAAATATCATGTAAATGTAGCATTAGACTGTTTAAATCAAGTGTTGTGTTATCTCGTCGAAGATTGCTGTATTTGACCTACCTTTCCCGAATCCTTCTTTATCTCTGACCCTACTATACTTAAGTTGTTCAACTACTTCTATTAAGTCATACCTCCCAACTTTTTAGTGCTAGGGACTGGTACTAGGTGAGTGGCTACATCACAATGGGGGCATGACCACACATCCTGGAATGCACCTAGGACTTTTGAAGTTCTTGGCTGCACCTTACGACCCTCCCCTTCCCCCCTGCCCCTCATTCAAAGATGTCCTAAACAGGATAGTTAGACAGGGCCTTAAAATTTGGACTGTCCCTAAATCAGGATAGTTGGGAGGTATGATTAAGTTCAGATAGGTATTTAAATAATGAAAATCTGAAATTTTACGGTGTAGAATGTCTGTCTCCAGGGTCAATATGACCTACAGTAAATAAGGCTAACCCTTCGTCAGTAATGAAAATAGCACAAATATTGCATATCTTCTAATAAAATAAAATGTTCAGATATGACAAATCTCAGCTCTGCAAATCAAAGATTTATTTACTATTATTTGTTAACATTTATTTATGTAGCGCCAGCATATTCAGTAGTGCTTTACAATTGGAAACAAATACAGTAATAAAACATTTGTGGAACACTTGATTAATAATAAATAATTCATAGTAATTTCGTACTGTGCCATCTTTGTCTGTATGATTTACTAACTGAGTATCATTTTTAGGTTGAATTTCTTGTTTTTCAATGTTTAAACACTAATTTTGTTAAAGGTACCAATAAATATAAGCTTAATTTTATAGATAATTTTAATTGGTATTCCTGTCAGTGGTTGTGTAGGTAGGGGTTCTAGTGCACTGCTTTGCCCAGGGCCTATAATGCTGTTACAATTGCCCTAGGAATACTATAAAGTGGGAGCAGCCCGAAAAAAGACCTGTAACCGGGAATGGGAGCAGGTAATGAGGGGGGATGATAGATGCAGATCTTGTGCAGAACGGAGGGTTCAAGTTGTGAGATATTTTGAGACAAGTGAATAGACAGACGTTGATGCAGTCTTGTTGATGGCTGTAAACCTGAGTTGCATCTCTTGTAAACGTTTGGATATTTACACCTCACCTCACCTGCAGGAGACAATCTCCTTCCCCGAATTTATCTCTTGCACCTGCTTTACAGATTTTATATTCCCAAACCACACCCTGCACCGTGCTGGTCATTGATTGTTTTTCACTATGCTTATTATGTTCCAACTTTTCCAATCCTATGTTGCTGTGCTTTGGATAACCTGTCAACCAGTGTTCTGTTCCTATGTGTCCTTGGTCCTATCTGAATACCATTATTCAACTCACAGTTTGTTTTCATATTCCCTGCATTTGTAAGTCTTCATTTTCCCTGCAGCTCAGTGTGTTTTTCAATGACGGGCATTTTATATTCAGTATATCCTGCTGTACCATGATTGTGGTCTGTCTCCTATTATCCTGAATTAAGACTTTGTATCTCTGTTTTAGCTGGGCTCCAATCTTCAGTCTTGGGCCTCCATTATTTAATGCTACTGTGTTTTCCACAGAATTAGACATCCTATTTTTCACCTACTCCTGACTCCTCAGTAATCATTGTAACATACAACAAATTATAACAATTGCCTTAAGTTATTTATATTTGATTTGGCAATAAAGCAGGCAACCAATGTAAAGGCTGACAGAGGGGAGCAGCAGTGGAAGAACAATTTGCAGGGAAATCGATCTAGTCGATACGTGCAAAATAGATTGCAGGGATGAGAGTCTGGATCGGGGAATACCAGTAAAGATGGTATTGCAATAGTCAATGAAGAAGATGATGGGTGTCGGAATTAATTAAATTATGTGGGTATTGTGGAAATGTTTCTTGGATGTATGTAACTAGATTTAGCTATAGATTGGATGTGGAGATCATAGGATAGTTCTCAGTCAAGAATCCCACCTAGGCTTGGAGCTTGAGAGGTAGGATTTATGTCATGTTATCAACAGAAATAGAAATGTCAGGTAGGTAACTTCTGTTGGCTGATGGGAATATTATTAGCTCTGTTTTTCAAAGATTGAGTTTGAGTTGTCGTGAGGACATCCAAGACGAAATGTCAGAACAACATTCAGTAACATGGGCCAACGCAGGAACTTATTAGTTTACTGAGAGAAGTGGTCTTGATAGAGAAAAGCCGAGGACCTAGCCCTAAGCCCTTTGGTACTGCAACTAATAAAGGAAATGGAGAGAAGGTGGATCCAAAGAAACGAACACTGAAAGAGCTATTAGATAGGTAGGATGAGAACCAGGATTGGACAGTGTTCTGAAGAGAGTGGTCAACAGTGTCAAATGCAGCAGAGAGATCCAGGATAATTAGAAGTGAGTAATAGCCTTTAGATTTAGCAGTGATAAAATTATTGACAACCTTACTCAGTGAAGTTTCTGTGGAATTAATGAAATATCGGTCAAAGAGGATCCTGTAGGTTTTGTTAGGAAGGAATGCGTGTGAGGCAAGTGTAGGCAATTTTCTCAAGAAGCTTGGAAGGGCATGGGAGCTTAGAGATGGGACAGTAATTTGATAGAGTTTGAGTCTGAATTTATTTTTTTCAGAATAGGAGTAATCACTGTCTGCTTGAATAACAGGAAGATACCAGTAGAGAGAAAGAATACAGATTTTATTAAGCTAAGGCTTGGGATGACCACAGTCAGGGATCGACTGATTTGTCAAGGTATAGGTTGAAGAGGACAGGTAGTTTGTCAAAGAAGAGGATACCATTTCATGATGGTTTTTATCAATCTTGTCCTAGAAGTAGGAATTAAGATCTTGTGCATTTATAGTAGTAAGAGGGTTTGAGGTGGAAGGGTTGAGAAGACATTTAAATCTATTAAAGAGTTGTTTGGGGTTAGAAGCCTGAGAAGAGATTGGAAGTATGTTTGGCAGTGTCCAGAGCATTTCGATAGAGATGGTAGATAGCAGTATATGTGAAAAAATCATTAGCAGCATGAGATTTACCACAATTATTATTATTATTATTATCGGAGATTTGTAAGGAGCCACAGTGCTCTGCAGCGCCGTTCAGTAGGGAAAACTGTACATACATAAAACAGGGACATACAAGGCAGACAAAACAAATGCAGACATGAAAACAAAGGGTATGAAGGACCCTGCTCATTAGAGCTTACATGCTAAGTGGGAGAGGGCACAGCTGAAACAAGAGGAGTAAATGTGTCTCAGAGTGGAGATTGAGATAGTGAGGGTGCATTAGTGTGAATAGTGTTATCGAGGATAAAGTCTTCAAAGAGCATCCAGAGATTTGAAGGCTGTGGGAAAGTCTGATTGAGTGTGGTAGGAAATTCCATAAGTGGGGAGCAGCACTTGAGAAGTCTTGTAGGTGGGAGTGAGAGATGGTTACCAGAGATGAGACAAGGAGCGGGTTAGAGGTAGATCTAAGAGGGCGGTAGGGAGAGTATTTTGATATGAGATTTGAGATGTATGCAGGGGTAGTGTTGTTGAGGGCTTTGTAGGTAATTGCTTTAAGTCATTTGAATTTGATTCTGGAGGACACAGGGAGCCAGTGTAGGGATTTGCAAAGTGGTGCAGCAGATGTGGAGTGGTGAGAGAGAAAGATTAGTCTTGCAGTAGCATTTAGGATGGACTGAAGTGTGGACATATGCGTGTCAGGAATGCCAGATAGCAGGAGCTTGCAATAGTTAAGACGGGAGATGATGAGAGAATGGATAAGAGTTTTGGTAGCATGTTGAGTAAGAAAAGGGCGTATTCTGGCAGTGTTTTTAAGGTGCAGTCGACATGACTGGGAGAGAGTCTGAATGGGAGGAATAAAGCAGAGGGTGGAATCAAGTGTGACACCAAGGCAGCGGGCTTGGGAGACTGAGGAAATTGTGGTGCCAATGACGTTTAGCTTTGCGAGAATGTTTTTCAAGATGTCTGCTAACACTAATTCTTGTTTGCACAAAACAATGTAATTAGATAAATGCGAGATTTTAGAATTCTAAATTTCAAACCCAACAGGCTTGTGTGCAAAAGCAGGCCACATCTCCACATATCCCTGTCAGCAGGCATATATTTGCGGTTACTTAAGCCATGGTGATGATGTTCGTGATCAGGGAGGATAAGTGTGAAAAGTGCAAAGTTAAACCAGCACCCTAGCTAATAGTCTGGACTGGACTCGTTATGGATAATGTGGGGCCGATAAACAACCCCACACAGTAGCCACAACTAGAACTAGGCTGTGACAGACTAGGCTGCCACCCTATAACAGGGAGACTCATAGTGTGGGATATCATGTGATAGCAGGGCTTAGCCCCAGCTTGGTCAGCATTCCCTAGGTGAAAAAACACCTCCACAATTACAGGGCATCCTTTCTTATTCCAATATCTCCTTTGGTCTCCTGCTGGGATGACTCCAAGGAGGCTGGTGAAATACAACCTGAGACAATGGGGACATACTCAGTTTAACTAAGGGGCAAAGCCAAGATTAATAAATGATAATATAGTTTAATAAAAACTTTTATTGGATCTCAGGTACTCATGCCAAACTGCCTTGTATGTCTAGAGGTTGGAGTAATAAATTACAGTGTTAGAAGCAGTAGTTCCAGCAAGCCCTGGCAATCATTAACTGCTTGGGCATACTGGTGCTTGTAGAACTAAGTACCCAATGCCATTAGAGCATACCTGCATAGTTTTTTAGTTTTTAACACTAAATACCTACTGCTCAAGGTGGAGGATTGGGGGGGATAGGTTAAAATACATAGGAGAGTGGAATTTTGCATTTATGTTTGGACCACAAAATTGCACTCAACTCTAAATGAGGCCTTGGGGTATATTTGCTAAACTGCGTGTTTGAAAAAGTGCAGGTATTGCCTATAGCAACTGTGACAGGATGGACATCCTATGCCACTCTGTTGTGTTGTTGTTGTAATCCAGCCCCCTGTCCCTCTAACCAATCCAGGTGCTTTATGCAGCCTGCTCATAAATCAGCCTGGAAGGGTTTAACACCTTTTTACATTGCTGCTAGCAGCACCAGTATGTCTGAGGTTTTCTATTGGATGTTTAACATCAGTATATATAATTTCTCTAATCTTGCAGAAAAGATTTTCGTACAGTCCTAAATTCAAATTAAAAGTGATCCAGTTTGCAAAAGTGAATGGAAATGGTGCTGCTGAACGTAAGTTTGGTCCTCCTCCAAATGAGAAAACAATCTGAGACTGGCTACGGCAGGAAGAAACCCCACTGAAAGCGCCACGGTAGAAGAAGGCTATGAGAGACAAGTCAGTAAAATGGCCTGATTTAGAGAGAATTGAAGATATGGATTGAAGAGCAAAGGGCACTTGGAATTCCTGTGTCCACAAAGATGTTTCAGCATGAGGCAAGAAGAATTGCTAATAAAAAAGAAGTTACCGATTTCAAAGGAGGCAACATTTGGTGCTTCAGGTTCATGAAACGTAATGGACTAAGCATGCGTACACGCACCAGACTTGCCCAAAAGATGCCTGAAAGCTATGAGCAGAAGGTCCTTGAATTTCATCGTTTTGTCACTCAATGTCGGAAGACACATCAGTTTGAGTTGGGACAGGTTGCAAATATGGATGAAGTCCCCTTCAATTTGATGTCCCAAGTAACAGAACTGTTGATAAGAAGGGGGTGAAAACTGTAATTATGAAGACAAGTGGACATGAAAAGAGCCATTATACAGTTGTTCTAGCTTGTTGTGCTGACGGAACCAAGCTGCCTCCTATGCTGATTTTCAAACGCAAAACAATGCCAAAAAAAGACATTCCTCGAGGAGTGATTGTCCACGTTCATGACAAGGGTTGGATGGATCAGGATGGGATGAAGATCTGTTTTGAGAAAGTTTGGAGCCGGAGACTACGTGGGCTCTTACGCAAACCTGCCCTATTGGTGCTTGATCAGTTCAGGGCACACATAACATTAGGGAATTAGGGAATTTAGACTGTAAGCTCCAATGGGGCAGGGACTGCTGTGAATGAGTTCTCTGTACAGCGTTGCAGAATTAGTGGTGCTATATAAATAAATGGTGATGATGATGAAGTTTGTACATGGGTGATCCTGGGATTATATCAAGAATGAGATTGTTGCCAAGTCATTTAAGAAGTGTGGTATTTCAAATGCCATAGATGGAACTGAGGATGAGGCAATATATGAGACAGTGATTCGTCATCAAACACAGATGGGTTTTGACAGTGATGAGTAGTTTTATGATGAATACAACTTGAGTTCAATAAGTTTATGTAATACATTTTATTTTCAAATTTCGGGCCCCAAAATTAAGGTGCGCCTTATACATTTGAAATTGAAGTAGTTGGTGAATGTTGTTAATGTCTACTGAGCAAAAAATACATTTTTACAGTTGCTTGTGATTGCAAACACATGTTATAGTATGAGTACGAGACTTTCATCACTACTGCTTAGGACTTATACCAGCCCTGTAGCTGGAACAATAGATACAACAGAAAAGCAAGTAACTTTGTGATGCAGAGTGCTTGAATCAGATGCAGTTGTGTGCCCTCGAGTTTGGCATGCTCCTATTGTAACTTCAATGCAGCAATACGCTCCTTCCTCGCCCAGTTCACTCCCCAAAATCATGGGATGTAATAAGTGTCCTTTGCGCTCGCAGGCACAAGGAACAGGACTGCGTTCACGAATGTTTCTGCCGATTCTGGACATGCGCAGAGTGATTTTGTGTACGATGCGCTCAAAATCGGCAGATAATGTGCCTTTATGAATCGGGCTCATAGTGTGTAAAGGTCTGCGCCCCTATTCACATTTATTTTATCTATTTCATAGTTATTTTAACAATTTTATTTTCCCTGCCTTTTTAAAATGATTCAATTCACATGAGTTTATTATCCATTATTTCTATAGCATGGCTTCTTTGGTAGTCCTTGGTTAAGTGAGGCTCTTTATCTACCAACTCAGCTTTCACTGTGACTGTATTGTTTTTAATATTTTATGTTACAGTGCATCAACAATCACTCTAGTTAAGAGAAAACACTATTTATGACACAGCCTTACCTAATAAGTGTTAGGAAACACCAAATTATCTCCGTTCACCCTGCATAGCAGCATCTGCATAGCAACCATGGAAAGTGTTGGCCATTTATCCAGTAGGCTGTTCCAGAGATTTCACCTTTTACCCATATGGACATTGAGCAAGAGCTTGAAAGAATCTCAAAACAAGTATAATTTTGAAGAAAAGTTGAGACGAGAAACACCTTTTTCATAGTTGATGGTATAGGGTGCATATTATTATTATAAATACAGTGGTCGAAATGTAGTGAAGTGTAGCCTATCTTGCATGAAATAGCTCTGCGCATGCCTAGAAACGGACATTATGCCAATGAACGTAATTGCATGCATTTCATTTTAGAATGTAGATGACTCTTACGACTCCCTACGACTTGAGAGACAGAAAGGGGGAGGGAAGGGGTGACTAAGAGAGGCCTTGTACAGTAAGGGCATTCTGACGCAGATGCACCTGATTCAAATCCTGTGTTTGTATTGAATACCTATCACTTGTTTTCACCTGTATCTTTTGCACACACTACAGGGCAAGGGTAAAATGCCAACCAATAGTGATGACTGGTACAGCATTGTCTTTGATATATAAAAATATGGTTTTTATTGGAACAATCATGAACAGATAAATTGGGATAACATATGTTTATTGCCAGCATAAGTCACATAATCATTTTTAATATCTATGGATTACGTACATAAGAACGTCAACATTAGATTTCGATATAACAATAAAGGAGAGAATCTAAGAAACCACTGTAACGCTGTCACACATTCTATAATTTATATTCACACGTTTGAGATGTCCTGGCTGCATCATATCTATGACCATCATCATTATTTATATCTAAGGTGCCACGAAACTCCCCAGTGCTGGATAGTCAAAATGACAAATAATACAAAATGCAAACGATACATACAAATTGAAAAAATACTTATGTGGAACATTCAGAGGGAATAGTATCAGGTGGAGGTAGGATAGACTATAGTAAAAAGGTGGGGTTTGAGAAAGTGCTTAACAGGCGGAAGATTTAGGTAGTCTGGTCAGACAGGTCAAAGAGTTCCATAAGTGGAGAAAATACCAGGTCAGTCCGTGTTACGGAGAGAACAAGCTCATGTTCCTTCGACCTGTGACACAGTCATTTAATATTAAGTGTAAGTAACATTTTCAATGAACCAGCTCTCTGTAGCTCATAATGTTGCTACCTTTGAGGTAATCACAATAAAATAGATAGTAGGTAGATAAATGTTAATGATATACAAATGTAGGTACATAAATTGACATGATTTCATGAGGGTTTTTTCTTTTACCATTTTTTTGACCAAACCAAACAAAAACATGGAGTGGCTCACTCATCTCTAGTTACTAGAAATATGTTGTAGCTCTAAAGCAATAATTGTATGTAATGTATTTTAGACAATTATTTACTTGGTAAATGTATTTGGTGAAGACATTTATTAATAAGCATAGGGATAAATTCCTGTTCACTAACCATTGTAGTAAGTGTTCATGCTTGTCAGTGGTGTGCAGTGGGCTGGCCACATTGGTATTCCACTCAGCACATCACATTCATTCCAGAACTGTTGAACTTTGCACTTTTAATCCCGATGTGAGTTTCACAGTTAATATAAAGCAGTAGAGCTAATTTTATGCTCTATTAGAATAAACAGGATCATAGCCCATGGTATTTTCACACTAAGCCATGCAAATAATTCTGAGCACTTGACGTAATGTGAAATTTATATATAGCAGCTCACAGCTTATATATACACCACATATTATTGTATAATATACACACCTCATATTATGGTACATAAGCCATTTATTACCAGGTGACTTCATGCTGAATAAGTTGTGAATAATAGAAAAAAAACTACTATAATATTAATTGACCTGTCAATGAAAGGGAGCCCTATTTGGCGCTTCATGTGCCACCTCAGCATACCCCCGCTCTTGCTCTGATGCCACCCACTCATACCCCCAACCCGTCCACACCGGCAATTTACTTTTTATCAAAGCAGATAGGCTGATGGGGCTCCCGATGTGCGTGGCCAAACTGACATGATACATCTCAAAACACGCCATTGAGCCCCACGTCCAACCCACTTCACTAGGAAGTGGGCAGGTTGCGGCGGATGGCCTGCGGTCGTGGGAGACCGGGAGAACTACCCGAAAATCAGGAGTTTCCCAGTATAGAGACAGAAGATTTCATATAAATGGTATTAGTCAATTTAGACAGAATACTACAGATAAATAAGGTAGCAATCAAATTAGTGAGGAGTTAATTCTGTTAATGTAGACAGGAGACTGCACATAAACTAACAGGGATATATTGCAAGTAAGATAAAGCAGATATTATATTTCAGATATATATTCAATACAGACATCCTATTGACCAATACATAATACAAAGAGCATATTAGTGACATACAATACCAAGATTATTCTAGTGACTAATATATAATACAGAGATCATCCTGTTGAACGATATACAACACATAGAGCATCCTAGTTACCGCAATACAATGCAAAGAGCATCCAAGTGATGGATGACCAAAATAATACACAATGACAAATGCAGCCGATGCTCAGGCTACACTTTACACAGGTTTCCTCCACACCCCACCAGAATGAGAGGAACACCGAGAATACACATCTGAGCGTGGTTGAGTCTCACCTTCCCAAGCTAGCTTAGTCCAGATTCCTTTTCTTTCTGCTTTAACCGCATGTAATCACCTCTCCCTTTTATGCACTACAATGAATCAGTCCATAGGAACCACCATCTATTCCATGGAAGGCACACACTGTGGCCGAGTTACACTCTTTCTTCTTCCTCCTACTTTTTCCTTCTTTCTCCTCAGTCAACCTCCTTTCTCTTCTCTCCTTGTTCCTCCTACTTCTCCTTCATCCTGCTTCTCCTTCCCCTTCATACTTCCATATTTCTTCATCTTCATGCTTCCACCTCCATCCTCCTTCAGTTCAGCTTGGGCGATACATGCGCTACACAATTGGGGCCAGCCCTGATCTGCCCCTGTGATGTGCGGCCTGAAGCTGTACATCCTTCAGCTCCATTGTTAATCCAGCCCTGCTAACTGTAACCCTGGTTTTAACATCTCTCCTAAGCACTGCTATTGGTTCTCCTTAAGTGAGCTCTGGCAGGAGGACAGGGGAAACATCTTTGAGCACCCCTTCTCTGTACCTCCACCCCTGTTTGTGGGGCACCCCCACTTCGCAGCTGCCGACTGCTGCCCCTTCTTGTCAGCAGCATGTGCTTAGTGTGCGGGCGCTGGGGACATTATGTCACTCAGTCACTGTTTTAGGCAACCCTTAAAGTCTAGGTTCGCCTAAGGGTGGTGCCTGTCTGGCAGTTAATTGGCAAAGCATAGATTGTAATTACTTCCTCATCGCTTGATATGATTTAAGTTTACTCGTGTGGTGGCACCAACTTAAATTAAGAGAGAGGACTGCAATATACAAAAATAAATGAAATTAATGCTACTAATACTTTCCTGCTGCCTGTTTATCACTGTTCTCTCACCCCAAATGGGCTTTCAATAGTAAAAAAAAGTTTTAAAAAATAAATACAACATAGAATATAATATTTGTCATTTTATCTATTTATGTTTTTATTTTATTCAAATATGGAAAAATAGTATAATACTGTCCAAGATATGTTTAACCAGTTACCTCCTATAGGATTTCTAGCAAGTGAACAGGATCGTAATAGGAGATACTTCGAAAGAAGAGTTAAGCTGTGATAATGCCATTGATGTATTTCTAATTTAAATCAAGTATTGGCTAAGTTCCTAATCAGAAACATGCCTACTTCCATGTAATGCCCATCTGGATGTCTATTGTAATTCAAACCCATCCTTTTCAAGTAGACCTCATGATAATTAATCCCTAAACAAACAATGCATACAGCATATCTTTCCAGATGGTACAGAAGACACAACCCAACTAATATATCCTAATTTTCTCAATCTATTTCTTTTTCTGGATGTATATTCGAACTGCCAGCCAGTACTCTTAATAGAGTAAAGAAAAATTCGGAAAACATAAAAAAAAAATATTTTAATGTACCAAAACTGCATCTACATCTATGCACATCTGATTAATGGGATGCGGGGTTATCATATATCTATGATAACATGTAAATATTATACAATCTTTGCAAGGAAAGATGGCTGCTTTTTTTTCCCCAACATTTATCCAGTCAAAATTGGGACAAAATAAACCCAGGGGTAAATGCATCAAGCTGCGATTTTTTCGGTGATCTAAAATCGCTGCAAATCGCGGGAGATAAGCTTGAACTTCAAAATTTATTAACCAGCGATTTTGACTTTCCTATATCCAATCTCTGGTGATTTGTGACGATTTTAAAACCCCTATCTCTCCCATGTTAAAGTCAAACTTGCAGGAGATTAAAAACAAACTCGACCAAGTTTGAATTCAAAAACGCCAGAGACAACATGCTGCTTTCTACAGGTGTGATTGGCAAACACGTCACTGTTACACTGCAGGGCAATGTTAATATAACAGGAGGCATATTGGAAGTTTAAATAACCCATCTTTTTTGTTGTAGAGGGGCAAAAATGATTATGCATTTTCTTATTGGGGACAATTTATTTTAATAATAAATTAGTGACCCAAATCTAATTATAGAATAAATGTAATTGTTTTGTTTTGTTTGGTATTTGCTTTGTTTTTAATAACAGTGGCTTACTATTTTATCGGCAGTGGGGTATTATGTATATTTTTATGATATGTCAACATTTAAAATTTAGTGATGGTGAGACCATTAAAGGTACAGACTTGTGGCACTACTAGTGTCAGCATGCACATGAGCACTTGTAGTGCCACAAGTCTGTACTTTTAATAAAAATATACATATTGCCCCACTGCTGATGAAATAGTAAGCCACTGTTAATAAAAAAAAAAACATTTATTCTATAATTACATTTGGGCCACTAACTTATTAAAATAAATTGTTCCCCGTAAGAAAATTCATAATCATATTTGCCCCTCTACAGCAACTTGGGCGAGTTTGCAAAATCGCAGCTTCATACATTTGGCAATTTGTATAGCTAAAGTGGGGAAAATCAGGACTGAGATTTGTAGCGGTTTTGAAAACGTCGATTTTGAAAGAAACGCATCTCCAGCGATTTTACATCAAATCGCCAGTTACTAAATCTGCGATTTTAAACTCACCCGAGAACATCACTGGAAAATCAGAATTGCATCTTAATACATTTACCCCCCAATCTGGTACAGTTGGGAGGTATGTGACTGTGTTTGTGAACACTAGAGATGTTATTGTGGTGGAATTTTTGGTGGAAACGGCTGTTTTTGCGAAATGGCATTCTGCTCTGTATTTGTAAATTCTGCATTTTGCTGAATCTATAATCTGCATAGAGCTTGGAGCAACAAAAGTGTCAACTCATTCTGCTCTGTTGTGTATTTGGGGTAAAGAACTGAGCAGAACAACTATGATCGGGGCTGTTCTGAGCAGGTCATTTAAGGCCAATTTTTGAGGGAAAAATAAAATTGTGCACCCAAATGTGGAGTGAGACAAATATTCTACAGTACAGATTTGAAATTTTTGCTCATTACTTGTGAATACTCATGGAAAATTGGTTATGACAGATGTGGCCTCTCATATTTCAATAAAGTAAAAGGGGAGTGACTGGACAAAGTGGGACTGCGACAGAAAAGGATAATTTTAACACCTTTTTTGCAGATTTCTATAATATGACTGATTCATCAAGGCACATATCTGTCGATTTTGAGTGTATTGCAAGCAAAATCACTCTGTGTATGCGTAGATCCAAGACATATGCCAGTAAACGCTGCCCTGCCGCTCCATCTTCGAACGCAAAGGATACGATTTCAGGGAGTGGAAGGGGTGTTTAATTAATGTACAATCAAGCTCTGAGCATCTGAAAGTTCCTTGTTTTTCTGCCGTATCTCTTGCTCCAGCTACAGGGCTAGTCTAAGTCTTGAGCAGTATTAATGACATTCTCGTATGCATGCTATAACACGTGTTTGCAATCAGGAGCAACCGTAAAAAGGTATTTTATGTTTAGTAGACATTAACAGCATACACTATATGGACAAAATATTCGGACGCTTGACCATTACGTCAACAGTGACATTGTATTCAAATACATATGCTTTAATGTGAGAGTTGGTCTCCCATATGCAGCGATAACAGCTTCCACTCTTTTTTGAAGGCTTTCCATAAGATGTTGGAGTGTTTCTGTGGAAATTTGTGTCCATTCATTCTGTAGAGCATTTATGAGGTCAGGCATTGATGTTGGAGAAGACGGCCTGGCTCGCAATCTCTGTTCCACTTCATCCCAAAGGTGTTCAATGGGGTTGAAGTCAGGGCTCTGTGCGGAACAGTCAAGTTCCTCCACACAGAACTCATCAAACCATGTCTTTGTAGTCCTTGCTTTGTGCACTGGGGCACAGTCATGTTGGAATATAAAATGGCCTTCGTATTGCATAGTATTATCCAACATGACTTGGTATGCTGAAGCATTAATATTGCCCTTCACTGGAAATAAGGGGCCTAGTCTAGACCCTGAAAAACAGCCCCATACCATTATGCCTTACCCACTAAACTTCACAGTTGGCATAATGCAATCAGGCAGGTAATGATCTCCCAGCATCCACCAAACCAAGACCCGCCAATCTGACTGCCAAACAGAGAAGTGTGATTCATCAATCCACAGAACGCATTTCCATTGCTCCACAGTCCAGCTTTTTACACCACTACATCCAACACTTGGCATTAGTCTTGGTGATATTAGGTTTGCATACAGCTGCTTTGCCATGGAAACCCATTCTATTAAGCTCCCGTCACACAGTTTTTGTGCTTACATTAATGCCAGTGGATGTTTGGAACTCTTCAGCTATGGAATGAGAGCGTTGGCGACTTTTACACACCATGCGCCTTAGCAGTCCTTGACCCCACTCTCTGATTTTACGTGGTCTTCCGCTTTGTGGCTGAGTTGCTGTTATCCCTAAATGCTTCCACTTTTTAATAATATCACTTACAGTTGACTATGGAATATCCGGCAGGGATGAATTTTCAGGAACTGTCTTATTGTAAAGATGGCATCCTATCACAGTACCAGGCTTGAAGTCACTGAGCTCTTCAGAATGACCCATTTTCTATCACAAATGTTTGCAAATGGAGACTGCATGGCTAGGTGCTTGATTTTATACACCTCTGGAAACGTGTCTGATTGAAACACCTCAATTCAATAATTAACAGAAGTAGACAAATACTTTTGTCCATATAGTGTACTAATAAATGTATTTCATGAGAGATTTCTGACTGTTTGATCATTAATGCCTTTACTTTTAACTGGTGGCATTAATTATATATGTTTATTTTTCTGTGCAATTGTTTGCAAATTTTTAATTCACCTAAGCTTTGGACGTATCCTGCAGTGTATTAGAGCACAGCAAACCTGCACCCGAATTCAACAGCACACGTATATTGAGATCCGTGCCTTGATGAATTTGGGTGTGTGTAAAGCCAGAATACATTTCTTTTAAAACAAACACAGGTTACGCTCAGTAGGAATTTAAGTAAGAGTTTGATACACACATGCTTGATAGTTGAATGAAATACATCACACTATGTAATCTAAGTTTAGCAATCTTAGAGTAAGAAGTATTGACAGTTGAGCTGCTTAGGAAAATCTATTGTACTGGGTTGCACTGAACAGCAGATTCTCATTACAATCCTTTATTGTTTTAACTTTCATTTGTAGTGAAATTTCATTTCATCTCTCGATCCAGCCTCTCTCCAACTACCGCCCTATTTCTCTCCTCCCCTTTGCCTCTAAACTGCTTGAGCGATTAGTGTACAAACGCTTGTCTCACTTTCTCTCCTCTCATTCCATTCTCGACTCGACTATGACCCGACTCTGCAATCAGGCTTCCAGCCCCAACATTCCACTGAAACTACTCTCAAAAAAGTGACCAATGATCTACTTACTGCAAAATCTAATGGTAATTTCTCCATACTCATTCTCCAGGACCTCTCTGCTGCTTTTGATACTGTTAATCACCCTCTTTTACTACACACACTTCACTCCATTGGCCTTCGTGACACAGTTATTTCCTGGTTCACTTCCTACCTATCGAACAGCACCTTTAGTGTTTCTACCTCTGGCACATCCCCCCCCTCCACTCCCACTATCTGTTGGGGTCCCACAAGGCTCTTTTCTTGGCCCTTTATTTTTTTAATTGTACACCTCTTGGGGCACTAATTCGCTCATTCGGCCTCCAATACCACCTCTACGCTGATGACACCCAAATCTATATCTCTACCCCTGACCTCTCTCCTTCTGTACTATCTTGTGTAACCAACTGTCTTTCTGCTTTCTCCACATGGATGTCCCAACGCTGCCTAAAGCTCAACATATCCAAAACAGAGCTTATTATCTTCCCTCCTGCCTGTCACCACCTGTCCTCAGATCTCTATCACTGCAACAACACCACAATTTGCACAGTCTCCTTAGCCTGCTGCTTTGGTGTCACACTTGACTCCGCCCTCTGCTTTATTCCTCACATCCAGACTATCTCCCAGTCCTGTTGACTCCACCTTAAAAACATTGCCAGAATACGCCCTTTTCTTACTCAACATGCTACCAAAACTCTTATCCATTCTCTCATCATCTCCCGTCTTTACTATTGCAAGCTCCTGCTATCTGGCATTCCTGACACCCATATATCCACACTTCAATCCATCCTAAATGCTGCTGCAAGACTGATCTTCCTCTCTTACTGCTCCACATCTGCTGCACCACTTTGCATATCCCTACACTGGTTCCCTGTGTCCTACAGAATCAAATTCAAATTACTCACCCTTACCTACAAAGCCCTCAACAACAACACTGCTTCATACATCTCAAATCTCATATCAAAATACTCTCCCTCCCGCCCTCTTAGATCTACCACTGACCGGCGCCTTGTCATCTTTGGTATCCACCTCTCACTCCCACCTACAATACTTCTCCTGTGCTGCTCCCCACTTATGGAATTCCCTACCACGCTCAATCAGACTTTCCCACAGCCTTCAAATTTTTGGATGCTCTTTGAAAACCCATCTCTTTTTTATAGGTGACCTCGAGAACACTATTCACACTAATGCACCCTCACAACTATCCTAATCACCACTCTGAAACACATTTACTCCTCTTGTTTCACCTGTGCCCTCTTTCCCTTAGAATGTAAGCTCTCTAATGAGCAGGGTCCTTCATACCCTTTGTTTTCATGTCTGCATTTGTTTTGTCTACCATGTATATGCCTGTTTTATGTATGTACTGTTTTCCTACGGCGCTGTGGAGCACTGTGGTTCCTTACAAATCTACGATAATAATAATAATAATAATAATAGTGTGCCAAGCTTAAAGGGAACATTGACACATCACTTATCTCCCCTTACGTCCGAGAGTTGTGTAAAGGTGCTGTCCACTAATAACCCATGCTTCTTAACTCACCTACCCCTTCATTAATTTGTCCCATAGATTGCAAGCTTGCGAGTAGTTCCCTCTTACCTCTCTGTATGTATGTATGTATTACCCAGTATTGTTTTATTACTATTTGTTCTCAATTGTAAAGCGCTACAGAATCTGCTGGCGCTATATAAATAAATATTGATGATGATTAAATCACCCCTCCTGGCACCCCCTATTACCAGAATGCAGCCACTGGTGTTACAGCACTGACAATCTGAAGAGGTGGTAGGTGTTGGTACTAGTAGATTCAACCCTTCCTAGGGATTGTATCTTGTGCATAAATAGCAGGAGCTGTCCAAAAATAAATAACCCTTTTTATAGTAATAATGATATAAGCAGGAAACTTCCATACTAGGATAATGGTGATTCAATAAGGTAGATGGGCAATGTGTGCCAAGTAGGCAGTGTTTAGACATAAAACACCTGGGAACTGTGTACTGTCCATGTGCAGAGGGACAATGATCACCAGACAATTTTATGCACATTGTAAAATGCATAGAAATAAGTCAAAGCTATGACAAGCTTAAACACAGCTAGATGACACTTTTGCCATGGTCTGTGCACCATAAATTACCTATACTACCTAAAGTTTTTACATTACTTAATTATTATAATAACTACATAGCAGTTTATCAGTAAAACCCTACAGTAGACAGTTTAGCATTATTATTGAGGAATTAGGGTCATCTTAATTATCTTTGTTGAAATATATGATTTATCATAACCATTTCTATTATATTTTTAATGTTTTGTGATTGTAACCTTTTTATTTTTTTTTCTTGTTTTGTATAGATCTGAGAACTTAAAAGATCATCTTTGATCTGTAAAATCGATTGCTTTGTGCAACTGAATCCGTCCTAGAGTTGTAGCCAAAGAAAATAGATTCCATGGGGACTGTGCCAGATCCTTCGGGATCTGATAAGACATCACCTACATCAGCAGAAGAAGAATGTCCTGCATATGATACGTCCTTGACAGCTACTCACCATCTTAAAGGGGCAGCATCCATCAATAACGGAAATGCCACACAAATCACAAGTGTAGCTTTACCTGACCTAAATTGCAATCAATCCACAAAAAGGTCTGATAATGAAAATATATGTGAACTTGAAACGCAGGAAACCAACAAAACAATGTCTTCATTTAGGACTTGTAGCCAGTCAGAAATCGTACCTCCTATAGGTGTAGATCATTCAACAAAGAAAGAGATACAAGACCCTATTCAACATAGCTCCACTACCAACAATGTGGTACAGTCACCTACAATCATAGATTCGTCTAATGTAACACTATTAACTTTGCCGAGTGAGAAACCAGCAACAGAGGAGAGCAGCTTGCCAAAATGCAGAACTGTAGTACAAGTAGCAACAGATGACAAAGTAGAGTTGAAGTTAGAGACCAGTACAACAAGCACACAGTTATCTGAAATGCCACCAAACATGGACACTAAAATGCTAGATAGTGGCAACAATGGAGATATTTCTTTTGTTAGCCAAGAAACAGAGAGAGAGAACACACAAATAGAATCAAATCTTAACTCCGCTCCTATACAAGAAGAAGCAAAGATACAGGATCTTAAAATTGTCCTTTCTCCTGAACAACATGCACAGTTTAGCCTAGTTGAAGAGGTAAATACAAACGGCAATGATGAAGTGCTGGAATTGCAGGTAGTATGCAAGTTTAAGGAAATGGGTACGATGACATCACAACTAGAAAGCTGGGCAAAGCAAGATGCTGAAGTACAAGCGGTAGCAAATGTAGAGAACAAGTCTGTTTCCACTAGCCCGAGTATATTGGCTGCATTTCTAAAAGCCAACTCTCCAGTCATTAAGGAAAGACAGGAACAAGTGTGTATCATTTATCAGGGTAACCCTGGAAACCCACAGATGGACCGTGCTAATTTTGCATTGCATTCACAGCTCTCTCAAAACCACTTGACTCCAAAAGTATGTTTTCAACCAGTTGATGCAATGGGCCCACAGCCTATCCAGCTGCACAATAAAAGTCCTCCAGATATGGTACGGTCTCCATTTCAGCACCCAGAACTAGCAAGAAATTCACAGGTTTTATATAGAAGTGAGATAGATGGACAAGGGTTGTGTCTCAGAGAAAGCTACCCAATGCCACAGATGCAAAAGGCTAATGCTTCTCCAATTTTAATGAATGTGAAACCTGTTTACCAAATCAACATAGACAATAGTCAACCCAAAGCTTGCCAGAGAACAAAGGACATGTTTAACGAGCAGGCGCAATTTAGAGCAGCTCATGAAATGGGCAGCAAAGCTAGACTGCACCATTTAAGTGGAGTAGAAAACATCCAGTTGCATAATATCCGTCAGGACAGTGAACAGACAGACACGCTTAGTGTTCCTGGGGAAGGTAGCTCTGATCGCAAACCTTTTCATTTTAAAATTACAAATGAACAGGGTTCCACCCAGGCTATTATCACCACAGATATAAAAAAGCCAAAGAAGGAGGAAAGGCCAACGCCGCTTCATGTCGAAGTTCAAGTCAACAGCAGTATTGGGGCTACTGGAGGTCAGGTAGAGGAAATACTTGAAGTATTAGTTAGAAAGGAACAAGATGAAGGTGAGCATGGCAAAAGGTCAAGCAGTCTAAGTTTGCAAACCAGACCTGCATCAGACTTGCATCAGGGTGCAGTGCAGCTCACACCACGTTTAAGGAAAGCTAGGGAGGAGAAAAAGGAACCGATTCTGGTCACTCTACCGACCTCCGAACCTTCAAAGTCACATGGAAAAAAATCAAGCCCAGGTTCAAGCGCAGAGGCAAAATCCCACGCAAAACAGCCAGCTAAAAGTGTGAAGGATGTGGTATGGGATGAACAGGGAATGACATGGGAAGTCTATGGAGCTGCTATGGACCCTGAAGCATTAGGGATTGCAATACAGAACCATTTACAAAGACAAATCAGAGAACACGAGAAAATGATTAGGGCTCAATTAAAGCAAAACCGTAAATCGATTTGTTCTGAAAATTCAGGAAAAAAGCACAAAAGAAGACAGCACAGAGTATTTCAAACCATACTTAGGAATTTCAGACGGCCCAACTGCTGTGGCCATCCTCCTCCTTCTGCTGTGTTAGAGTGACTTTCTGTACATTTGTGAAACATTTCCATCCATTGCCACCTCAATTAGTAGACAAAAATGTTTTTTGCACTTAAGAATGTTGTGGGTAATCTTTAATTACTGTACAGGGTTTAGGGTGATTGTCACATCACTATTTTATAATGCAATATCACTTTATTCTGGTTTTACATTTCTTGGCTGGGTGGACAATATTAAATAAACTAACATGTCTTTACAGGACCAACATTTGATACCAGTTTTGTAAGTGTTGAATTTATATTTTCATCACTATAAACAAAGAACCAAGTTTATGCTGAAGTTACTTAGTTCCTGAAATGTTAATAAGTATGCCATTAAATACAGTGCCAGAGACGCCTTTATCACATCAGCCTTTTTATTTTGTACTCTGACGTTTATGCTACAAGAATGAGTGACAATGACTTGTTGTATATTAGACCAATACATTTTAAACAAAACAACATAATTATCTTCCACTCTACCAATGTAAACTCCTTAACCTAGATATGTAACAGCACCTGCTTTATCGGGGACAATGGGAACTTAACACAGTGAGCAGAGTGACGCATGTAGCGCCAGTAGTAATAGCTCATTGACCACAATATTTTCCGTTATATACGGCCGGTGGTATGTCAAATATGCTGGAAAAAATTAGCGTCTTAATGATACTGCTCCAGCAATCACATACACCATCCAGTGTGATTATAATAATTCAGTAATATATGTTTATTATGCATGGTCCAGCCATACTGTAGGTAAATATGTTTTTGTAGCCATCATTTGGGGAAATTAGGGCTTCCATGTTATCAGAAGTGAAAGCATAGACTCTCCTCTCAGATAAAGCTTACTTTATCCACTAAGACACACAATTTTTAGTCCAAAATATTGAAGAAAAGCAGAAGGCACATGCTACTACTAATTCTACTCATTTGTTTGCATCATGAGAAAATAAGCATTACAAGATACATATTTTTAAACACAAATTAGGAAGTGATCTTTGAAACTGGGTGTCCATGGTGAAAGGGCTTGGAGAATATGAATAACTGATAGAGAAATACATTTCAGTTCATCAATAGCATAAAGAAAGAAAGAATGGAATATATAGGTGCAAACATTTTAGATGATTTGGTTAGTTGAATATTAAGTAGTGTAGTTTATGTAAATTCCTATATTGCACATTATTTAACTCATATAGCCTACTCCAATTGTTAACAACATGATTTTCAAGTCATTTTATTTCATTTTTGTTTTAAAAGTTCATGTAACCAAGAGGAAATAAAGAGCCGTCACAAGGATTCATCATTCCTAATACAAAAACTCTCCATCTCATACTTAAACAGATAGTAAAATACAATGTGCTGAAAGACCACTGTGTTGTTTTTTCAGCATTTTGGATTTTAATGTGTATTCTAGTGTCAATGAGGAGAACAGTTTACCTTAGGAATTAATGATACCTGTTCCTGCTCTTCTGGTTTACCTGCACACAGGGCCTCATTCAGGGTTAGGAGAATATCCAGCTAGAAGGTGCAATTTTGCGCCTTGGCAAAACCATATTGCCCTGCATGGGATCAAATCTATTAGATGTGACAGATTTGGAGTTAGAAGGGGTGGGCCGTAGCTCACCTTTAAAGCACGGTGCTAAAATAATGCTGTCCAGTATTAGTGTGCTACAAGAAAGAGTAGGTAGTATTGTCCCTGCAGGCTAATGAAATAGCATTTGCACACCTTGCATCACAGCATGGGTAAACAAGGAATAAGCAGTACGGACCTCATTTAGAGTCAGACGCAAAGTCCGTTTCAGGCGCATCCAACAAAAAAACACTCATGCATGTGCAGAAAGCACCAAGCACCTGCATCTTGGACACTTGCGTCTAAAACAGACTTTGCGTCCGACTCTAAATGAGGTCTTAATTGTATATAAAAGGTATAAGTTTGTAGCTTGCTGACAACTGCAGTACTTAAGGAGAAAGGTCTACTAAACAGCAGCTGAAAATGTAAAAACAAATAAACTTATTATCATCTGAAGACAATGTTTAAGAAATGAGTAGTTAAAATAGTGTTAAAAATATACTATTGGCAATGATTCCCTTTACAGAGTATCAAACAGAAGATGCATAATCCAACTAGAAAGTGTTCTATTTTCCAGCCAACATTTAGTAAGCTAAATGTATCGAAAAATAGCATCCAAAACGTTCAGCATATATATATATATATATATATATACATATCTACAGTGATAGCAATTAGCACACCAAGCTACAGTATGTAGGCAATGAAGCATTCCAAAAGTACTTGCAAGAACAGTTTCAGTTACACAGCCAAAAACACTTCGGATGACATCTCAACCTCAAACCTCAAAGCCTACTAAATTATCCATTTCTCTTTGCTTTTATTTTTAATATTTACATTTCAAATTACTTTCTATATTGTTCCTACTTGTAATTGTATTAAATTAGCTTCTAGAAGTGAATCAGGACATGTTTGTCAATGATCTCTTTCTCACAGCTCATAATATCAAGCTCTGAAAGTTGAATCTGCTCATTCTCAAACTGAACTTTCTTCACGCTCCACCTGTCAAGCATGAGAGTATATATGTGTGATAACATAGCAAGCGGGTGTTGAACAGCTATTGGTGGCACTATCCAATGTACCAGTAATCAGGGGCAATATATGTTCCTAACCCTTCTTTCTCTAAGACACATCCAACTGCAGGTTTTAAGGATATTCCTGCGTGAGCACAGGAGAATAAATCAAAATGACTGAATTGTCAATCCAAGCTAATCCTAGGACATGCCTAACACTGCAGTGCTGTGTTGCCCAAATGCATGCTGGGTAAAATTGTGCATTTTACCCATAATTCCATAATTTTAATTTAACAGTGCAAAGCGATTTGTTATGTTCTCATATTTTACTATTTGCCACTAAGTTCTTCATATTGAATAGCAAAGATGGTCTTTTTTCCTTTTTATGGGTAACACATTTTTATTCCTGTTTTATTTGATTATGCTTTCTCTTACACTTTTGTAAAAGCAATATAAAAAAGTTCAATGTAAATATATATGCATTGATTTGAATCTCAGCGTATTTCATGATCCATTATAAATGTGTTTCCTCTACATGATGAAATATAAAATAATGTCAGTCTTCGAAAATTAATGTATACTAACATTGAAGAGGTTTGTATTTGAAAACAATCTGTAAGTCTCTGTGTGATTGTAGTATTTCAAGTGTTGTAACCCGCAAAATTTTCACTTCTTGATGCAAAGTATTTGAAAAATGTGCTAATAGAATATTTTTTTTTAATTTTATACATATCCTTTTAGGTCACTTTCAGTGTTTCAAAGGTGTGATATAGAAACAAGTAAAGATGGAGTTAATCTTGGTTGATGTTTTGTGTAAACATTTACCTAAAGCTATAAGAATAAATATCTTAAATCCATAAAATTGAAAAACATTTAATTTATATGTATGGTGACGTAATAAAACACTAATCCAGAAGCTATTGAAAGATAAGAATGTTATTTTATGTGTCAAGAGCTGTAGAAAAAAAGGTATTTTTATTTGAATGAATTCATATTTTCTGGCACACATTTCAGATCTAAACCATCATAGTAATTTAATAGAAAAAGGAAAACATATGAACATTTTTTATTATAGTAGTATGTAAACATTTATAAACATATATCTGGAATAATTAAATGCACTTGTGTCAATAATATGTAATACATATAAAATAAACCATGTATTAAATGTTTTATAAACTATGTGTGTTTTTTAGACTATTTGTCTCTCTTCAGCATTGGGCTAATTTTGTTTTAATTTAGTTTTATTTAGTGGAATATACATCATATTACTTTGTCAAAGGTAAATCATCAGCTTATCATGGAGAAAGCAATGCTGTATACAAGGTGGCCAACAATCAGTCAATGGGGCATATTCAATTCCGCGGAAAATGCGCAGTACTGCCGGTAATACAGTACCGCAATAAAGCGGATTTTCGTACGCAGCCCTACGGGCTGCGAACGAAAATCCACGTTATTGCGGTACCGCGGAATAGGTTTGCGGCCGTACCGGCGCGATCCCGCAAATCGGGATCGGAATTGAATATGCCCCAATGTGTCTGGTAACTCACGTTACTGTAAAAAATAACGCGGTCTGCGCACTATTGCAATATTACGGTAATAGTGTGCGTAATTACCATTAATACGGTAATTTGAATGCCGGCTTTTTGCTTGCGGCTCGCTGAGCCACCAGCGGAAATCTGTGTTAAAATTACCGTATTAACGCTAGTACACTTAGTGCAGCGTAATTCTTGTAGGAATTGAATTCCCCCCATAAAGTGATATCTTACCACACCCCCAGTGAAGTCACACATATCTCTAGACACTAGTCAATCACCCCCAAACTATTATCTACTGAACTTATTAGCACCTCTCAATAAGACTGACGTGAGAGCTTTGAAAAAGATGAAGGTATTGCAGTTAAGAGAAGTCAGAAAATGTTAACTCTACCTAATGATTACCTATATAAGCAAATTTACTAGCACAGCTAGCTTAGTAAGCCTATACGCCCTGTGATTCTGATGTGAAATGTTTCTATTGCAATTTTTTGAGAGAGGTGAAAGTATAACAATTTTACGTGGAAATTATATAAAGTGCTAAAATATTAAATGCAACATTTTCATTTAGCTCACTATCTCTACCTCTGAATTTTGTTATGTGTAAATATCTTTTTTTTTACCTTTCTGGAAGTGTCTAGACCATGATTAATGAGAAGAAAAATAAGGAGGTGGATAAATTGTTATCATCAACATCACAAAGATTGAGCTGTTACCCTTCATCTCCCTGCCCTTCAAATGAGAATATAAACATACTAGTATGACACATGACCACCCTCCGACGTTTTCACAATACATTCCGCATGTTCCTTCAGTATTCAGAGTCAAACTTGGTAAGATTAGTGCTGAAATATAGGCAAAATTGATATGAATCATTAGGTGACCTGAGGAATTATTAAATTAATTGAGATTAGAGAGGGAATAATCTACTTTTGAACTAATTGAGGGAACTAAGAACATTATAAAACTGAATTGGTCTATTAAATAAGTTAGTGTCCTTAAAAAACGGTGGAAAATGAAATACGAAAAACTATGATAAATTGGTTGGCATTATAAAGCAATTAATACATTTTTATATATTCTCATTAACAGCTTGTAGCAGAAGCTAAACTAGCGAGCTATAAGCCTCGGCGCAAAGAGGCGGGAAGAAGGGAACCGGGGCCTCCCACCCTCTGCATGTGCCATGCAGCGGGCCCCATTATCTTCATTGGCCTCGGTGCACAGCACCTGACGCACCAATGGTAGTACTGCCACAGGCCTATAGCGTTCCATTGTCTCCACAATATAGTGTCTAATGCAGTGCGTATTGGTTAAATGACTGAAGCCAGTTCTGACAGAAAGGATAGACAAATAAACAAAGGCATTACAAATAAAACTTTATTCGATAAATGAGAGTGGACACTTACATTATTTGTGGCAACATAAACTAAGTGGAGTCTTATAGAGAAGTACAAGAAATGTAACATCTGTATATCTTTCTCTAGAGGGTAACATAAAACGTGCAATATAATTTTACATGTATAGCAAACCACAAATTCCATCAGCAGAAACTACTTTCAAGCATAAATTACATTATGGAATTTTTAATGATAGATTCCAAAATGTAACAACCATGGTGTTAAATAGGGTCATTGAAAGAACTGGACTAGCTCATCAAGTGTATGTAAAATGTTCTTCATACTGGCATGAACAAGTGACCTTGTCATCAACATGACAGTAGAAAGAAAGACTCCCCCTGAGCTATGTGATTGAATTCACCTTAGCTATATTTAAACAAAGCAATCATACCTTGTTGTAAGATTCTTCCTTCATGTAAGCCCCCTTTTAGTTGATTCTTTTTCCTATATATATATATATATATGTATATATATATATATATATATATATATATATATATATTTATAAAAAATAGGATCCAAGTGCTAGCACTCATAAATAAATTGGTTAGTTGCTGCTAGGTCTCACTGTATCAATGAGTGACTATGTATGAATGTATAAATGAGTTTCATTCATATATCGTATTAATGAATCTTATTGACACAGTGAATTTCATTGCGACTAGACTCCACTTACAATCTAGCCGCAACTAACTAGTCTGAGCAGCTTTCTCACTCTCTGACCGATCAGTGAAAAGTTACTCTGTATTGATTAGTTGCTGACAGTTCTCCTGGCTTGTAAATCACATCAGCAAGGAGCAGGATAGATTGTCATTTTTTTATTTTTTTTATTCCAAAGTGAATAATAAATGAGGTGAATTAGGGATTCCTTATTGACATAAAGGCTTTTTTCATGGTGTCTGTGTTTTTTGTAATCATATATGCTTATGTGGTACCCATTGTGCCTTAGTTGACAAGGAATACTAGTGCTTGTAGTTCTACAAGTGTCAGCATGGTCTGTCAGCCATGGTTTCTACGAGCGCTATCATACCCAAGTAGTTTATAGCTGCCACAATTTGCTAGGGCCAGAAGTGGCACATACCAAAATGTTTTATTTTCACTATATAACACTATTACCCCAAAACCCACTGCACACAGGGTTTTCTTTGTGGACTATTACATGCCTCTACTGTACTCTGCCTACCCTTATGTATTCTTTCCCTGCTCATAAGAAGGTGCCTGTCAGGGATACATGATTTTGGGGCATGTGTGCAGAAAATGCAAAAAATGCACATTTTGTGCTAAAAATTGAGCTTGCGTTCAACTCAAAATGACCCTTATAGTTACCCTTAGACTTGAACTGGTAATCAGTAAAATGGGCCTGCAACCCAAGTCTTTTCTTCTTAATATAATGTTATTAATATTAGTAGTAGCAGTAATATTAGTACTAAATATACTGGGATTTCAAATGTGGATGTGAAATATTGCACAATGTAGATGTGCAATGGGTTTGCTCAGTGGATCTGTGTGAAGTAGATTTGCAGGAACGTGCAATGTGGCTTATAGAAAGATCTAAATTATTGACTGCTACAGTAATGGCTGTTTATTTATAGATAAAATGGCACTGGCTCATAATTCACTACTTACTTAGAGGATGCCACCTAGATTCCTGCCCAGGGCCCCATTTTGCATAAAACCCACTGAAATCTTTCATATATTAGTAAAGAAACTTTCCCAAGTTCGCACAGGAATAACAACCACCATCCATGACAGGATCCAGTACAAAGTGTTATAGGGAAAGGTAGTTAAAAATAACTAATTAAGTATTCACATTGAAAAATAAGCCCATGAAGCTTAATGTGTGCCCAGTTATCCAACTGTAATATGAGGACAAGTCAAATTCTGCTATATTTTCTTTCTCACTTAAAGAATAGCAAACAAAACACATGCAAAGTGGTTGTTCAGATGTCACAGGATTGGTTCAGCCAAATGATACAATCAAGCGTTATTTGGCAGAGTTTTGCATCCCATTTGTATAGGTGTATACTAATCACGGTCTCTGTGACCCCCAAGGTTATTGTACATTATCATGGAGGATAAGAAGAAAACATACAGGCATTAGGCTGGATAGGACCCACAGTGCTGGTCTGTGGGCCTTATTTCTTTTCCACCCCCCCCCCCCCCATTGGCATCAGGGGTAATGGGAATAGGTTTCCGTCATAGGTTGCTGACTAATATTTTCTCCCCATTCTCACTACCATCAAGGGAAGTTGGAAAGGCACCTCATGCTAGGTTGAAGGGCAGTATTCTGCTTCCCTACTTCCCAAGGCTATCAGGGAGGTATTTATGGCCCGGAGTTTAGGCAACAAAGGAGTCATGCAGACATTCCCTCTGCCCTGTGAGATGTGAAGAATACCCTCCCCCATCAGTGGGTGAGTTATTACCCCAGACTAAAACTACATGACAATGATATGTGTTGAAGGAAAATATCCAGCACACTAGGCTTCTCTCATTTATTGGGCTGTCTGCTCCCTGGGGCAGGAAGTGCAGCGGGTAGTATTCTTTTTGGTGCTCAAAAAGGGTCTCCAAACAACAAACACGGGACTTTTTAATATAAATGAGTTTTAATTATCAGCAATCTTGCATCAAGATAACACTGTCTTTAAAGAAAGCAAAAACAATTAGGGGCATATTCAATTGTCCGGGTTACTCTCTAAAGTAATGCGGTGTTGAAAGTATTACCATTATTACGGTAATTCTAACCCGGATTAAAGTCGACGTTAAAGGTACCGTAATAACGGTAATTACGCGGACTATTACCATAATAACGGTAATAGTGTGCAAGCCGCGTTACTTTTGTGACAATTGAATATGCCCCTAGCCCTCATTCAGGGTTAGCTCACTGCTTGACCCCTCTCTAACCAGTAGGCAGTTAGAGAGTACCAATTTTTTTTTTCTTAAGGAAAGATACATATGATGGTTATTTACTAACAGAGTGCAAATGTCAACCAATTAGCTTTTGCTAACCTGCAACTCGTCTGATTGATTGGTGTGGGTGTTTGCCCTTTGTTAGCAAATAATCTACCCTCTCCATTATTTGTGGAATCTCCATGCACACCTACTTCAGTGTAGAAGTGGTGTCAGGAAAGACTGCTGTGACCTATTTCATGGTTTTAGACAGTGAAAAATCATGTTACCATGGAAACTCTGCAGGACTATTTATGATATAAACAGAGTACAGGACTATCACTGCAAAATGCACAGCTTGTGTTATGTTATTTATATACATACCTGGCTTTTGAGTCAGTGTTACAAACTCTGTTCCAACTGAGCCACGAGCAGTGCTTTCTAGGGCATACCCAGCACGTTCAGGGAATGCGTGCAGTGGCCCCTTTAAAAAATAAATGTAATGATTAAAAAATTGCAAGCCTAATAAATCTGCAACATATGGCACAGAAAAACAAAAACATAAATGTTAAATACTTAAAGCTCTGTTTCTCTAGCTGGGTCACTCGTGCATATTCCCTGAAACTGGTTTGATGAAGTGGTAACCCTTACAGCTACCAACATCACTCAGCTGCCTCAACAAGCGGCAATAAACAATAAGCCTTATCAACACATTTTAATAAATAGACCCTTAAAAGCAGCATAAGTTTACACTGGATGAGTATGTTTCTTTTGTGTTTTTCTATTGCCACAACCTATTAACTGCTAAGGGTGAGTGGTACTTACCCCTTATGAGCATTGGTGGGTTTTGTTGCAGTATTACAGTGGGAGTTCTGCTAACCCTAACCCATTACACTGTGCACATACACAAACCATCTGCAACTAGCACTGCCAATGTCATGGGTAGAGAGCAGGGGCAGGGGGCATCTGCATTGTTTTCCCTTTAAAATAGGCTGCTGAGTCAAGTCCTGCCCCCCCGGGCTGAAATTTGCCAGCCCTCCGCTGGTAGGGAGTGGCTCTTTTAGAGCCTTGGTCTCCCTATTCCTGGCACAAAACTTGGGGGCACCTTTTTTTGAAAGGGGAAAGTCAAACAAAGGTGTCCATATCATGCTGGTCAGCAAGGCAATAAATAGCATAATTAATTTTTTAAAAAATAGAGAGTGACTCTTATAAACCAAATTTCATTGATATTAGTTCCCCACATTCCTTAATAAAGACACACCCTTCTTTGAATAAATGGAGTCTCCTCTTTCAAATTAGGGTGACAATCATGATCATCCAACAAAAAAACCCACAATATTTATGAAAATACATCAGGGGTGGCTCTCCTAGAAACCAAATTTCTGCTTCCCCATTTTTGATATGTGCGGGGGCACCCTGATTTAAAAATGGAGAGTCTACTCTTTCAAACAAAGAGGCCCCTATATATTCACTAGACAATCTAACATATATATATGTATATAAAAGCATTAAATGCATATGTGTACTTGCAAGTAAACCAATATAAATGTGGCACCAGTCTTGTTACTAGACTAACAGCTACTCAGAATAATTTGATAATTCCTCTTTTTCAACTGTTTGTCCAACTTTACATTACTAAAAAACTTAAAATTATGAAACCGTTTGCTAGTGGGCCTTACAGCTGTGACTATCCTTACATAAAGTACACATTTTTTATATCACTATACTCTAAGACTAGTTCATTAATATTTAGAGTAACTTTTTATAATTGCAATGTAACTATGAGAAGAATCAATAAAAGTGTAACTTCTGCAACTTTTCCCTATTTTTCCTGTATAACACAATTAAAATATATTCATTTTATATGATACTAAAAAGAAACGCTATCTGTCTTAAAAAAAATCTTTCACTAGGCTGCTCAAAGTGCTTAAAATAGTTTCCAATTACACAAACTCAAAAGAAGATTTTAAAGTGTGGCCAGGTCAGGAGGATAAAAAAACATCCCCGGTAATGGGATTAAGATGAAGGTTTCTTCTTAGTTATATTTTCTATCTAGGATATGTTGTACTTTTTGATGGCCAAAATCATGGTATTGAAGTACTGAATTCTTGTTGGTACTATATTACTTTAAGTGCTTCTACACAGCGACATTATTTTCATAAATGTTTATCCAACAAATAAGAGATGATCTTAACGCCACATAATTTTAATGCATATGTTAATTATTTAGATTGATAAACTACTTTCTGAAAAAAGAATAAATTGATGAGGAATATCTGCGCCACAACTTAAGTATTAAAGTTGTCCTTATCTTACCATTCAAAACTTCTCTAAAACTATTGCTACTCTGGATCCAAACTCTAAACCAGGGGTCCTCAAACTACGGCCCGCGGGCCGCATGCGGCCCGCGAAGGCCATTTAGGTGGCCTGCCGGGCGGGGGCGGATTGGTCATTGCGCTGGCCGGAATTTTCCAACGAGAGGGGGGGACAGAACGAGGCCGGCGCCGCAGCGAGGAGTAAAAAAAAAACTTGTAAAAATAAGAATCAAAGGGCTCCCCTCCTCCCATACTTGGCCTCCTCCAGTCCCGTTCAAGCAGAATGCCACATGGTACAAGCACCACGTGACAGGTGCTGTCCCATGTGTGCGCGGCGATGCAGCAGAGAAGACTTCAATAGAGCATGACTCCAACAAGGTAAGTGTAAGTGTGAGGGGGGGGCTGTTACACTATTATTTTGCTATGTGGGGGACTGTTACACTATTATTTTGTTATGTGGGGGCTGTTACACTATTATTTTGTTATGTGGGGGCTGTTACACTATTATTTTACTATGTGGGGGCTGTTACACTATTATTTTGTTATGTGGGGGCTGTTATACTATTCTTTTGCTATGTGAGGGGCTGTTATACTATTTTACTATGTGGGGGGCTGTTATACTATTTTACTATGTGGGGGCTGCGATGCTATTTTACTATGTGGGGTGCTCTTATACTATGGGGGGGCTTCTTTACTATTATACTATGTGAGAGAAGGGGCTTATATACTATTATACTATGTGACAGAAAGGGGGCTGCTATTTTACTATAATGTGCGAGGGAAGTGAGTGGGGGGTCTTAATATAATGTGGGTGTGAGGTAGACAATTATTTTAATGATGGAGTGTAGGTTGGGGCTAATTATTTAGTAAGTGTTATTTTATTTTTGTGGGTGATGGTGGGGCAATTTAATTTAATAGTGGGGATGTTAATTTAGGATGGGGTGATGGGACCTTTAACTTAATCCTTGGGTGGTATGGGGGTATGGTATAATTTGAATGTGGGGATTTTTTGGGGTGAATGTAAATATGAATATGAATTATTTTATGGCAGTGATGGTTGCAGGAAATAGGTATATTTAACATAAATGCTATGAATTTATTGCTGGGGGGGGTCTCTACTGTAATTTGGGTGGGAGGTAGGCTATTAATTTAAAGATGGACTGTGGGTCGGAGCTAATTATTTAATGGTCGGTGCTATTAATTTATTTGTTGGTTAATGGTGAAACTGTTTAATAGTGGGCTCTATTAATTTAAGGTGAGGTGACAAGACCTTTAATTTAATGCTGGGGTGGTTTTGGGCTATTAATTGAATAGTCCGGCCCTCCAACGGTCTGAGGGACAGTGAACTGGCCCCCTGTTTAAAAAGTTTGAGGACCCCTGCTCTAAACCAATGCTTGTAGTCTTGATTTAAGGACCTCTAATTTATGAAATGAGGTGTAGATGATGGTGTTTGTATATTATGCATTAAGCTTGGTCATTATGTAGCTAATTGTTCTAGCAGTGTAAAGAAGATAACATTTACAGCAGATCTCAAAAGAATTAGCTTTTCTGAGGACTTGCATACTGTATATCTTTACATCTCAGGAAGATAAAGAAAAGCTTATAATAATTCATCCTCACCTATTATTGCCAATAATTTTTAAAGATAGATACAGGTCTCCAAATCTAAAGGCTGGGTTTTGTCATGCTAAAGCAGATTACAACTAAAGATACATATAAAAGCAACCACTCTTGTTCAGGAATAAAAATGGTCTTGCTAGATGTGTCATGCAATTTTCATTTGTCATCAAATTGTTTATTTTTATGTTTACATGAAATTTAATAAAGTAACTTTTTTAAACAAACAATATCCTCTCCCATTGATCCATGAGTTAGGCAATGTAAACACTGCAGAATTTTTCCGACCAATGTTTTATCTACAATTATTGTATCTACTACTAAAGGTCCGATCGGTCGGTCGATTCATGTGTACACACTATACACTTTTAAAAAAACTTTTTGCATGAATCAGGCTCTGATAAAACATACATATGTTCTACAACCTAGAAGCAAATGTATTGTACAACCAAATCCAATGGGTAGTTGTTTCTCTAAACTTTTGACGAAAAAATATATTCATTGTAAGATAAAAGCTATCCCCTATGTATACAAACAGGACAAGACAGACACCTTCCTCTCTATTTGATCAGTAAAATATGTTATTTGTGCATTGGAATGTAGGTGGATATTGGCAAAGTGAATGATATAAAATATTAGTTTGCAATACAAGTTTCCAACAATTAAATACATTTCAGGAGTAACAAACAAAACAAACCTCTCCGATAAAGGTCTGCTTTTAATAGGAAGCACCCTGGAAGCAAAAGATAAAGGCAAGGCTTAAATTCGTAATTTTTAGCAGCAGAAAACAACATTACATTTCTAGCACCCCAGAGTTAATTATGTCTGGAATAACTGACTAGATGAACCTTCTGGAACTAATCAAGGCACTGAAGTGTTTAACCTTTATTAAAGGTAATAATTAATTGTCCATTTCTTGTTTTAGTAAAATAATAGATCTACGTTTATTTAAAAAATAAAATAATGAATAAGGCGCCTGGTCCTGACGGATACAGCAATTCATTCTTCTCCACATTTCAAGATGTACTGTCACCTATCCTTCTCCAATTATATGAGGCCGGGACTCATTCTGGCTCCTTCCCTTCTGAGATGTAAGAATCCCATATAGTAGTTATCCCCAAACCTGGAAAAGACCCTACTGATTGCAAGAACTATCGTCCCATAGCCCTTTTAAATTCAGATGTTAAAATATTCGCAAAACTGATTGCTAACAGACTCGCTCCTATCATCCTGAAACTGATCCACCCAGATCAGGTGGGCTTTGTGACAGGTAGACAGGGACCCGATAATTTGAGGCGTATACTTCACTTAATAGAACAATGCCATAAGAATAATGATAGCATGTTACTGTTATCCCTGGATGCTGAAAAGGCGTTCGATAGGTTACACTGGTCTTATATGACTCAGGTTCTTCACACCTTCGGATTCGCTGGCAACATCTTAAAGGCCATACTATCCCTATATTTGAACCCTTCAGCGCGAGTGTATAGCGATGGATTTCTTTCTCTAAATTTTTTAATTACTAACGGGATCCGACAGGGCTGCCCCATGTCCCCTATAATATATCTGATGGCCATAGAACCGTTGGCGGCACGGATAAGACTGGACCAAATATGCTCAGGCTTAGAGGTGAAAGAGACATCTCATAAAGTGTGTCTATTCGCTGATGACGTGCTCCTATTTGTGACTAACCCGGAGACCTCGCTGCCAGCGATCCAGGACCTGCTGTTACAGTTTTGAAAAGCCTCCCTTTATAAATTGAATACTTCAAAGACAGAAGTGCTCCCTATAAATGTCCCGGTAGACGTATTACAGGCTTTAAAAGATAAATTTAATTACTCTTGGAAAACTACTGGACTTACTTATCTTGGGATTCAAATAACCCCTCACTTAGCTTTAATTATAGAACATAATTTCTCTATATTACATCAACAACTATTGAAGCTTATAGGTTCATGGATGTGCTTCGAGGTCTCC
Source organism: Mixophyes fleayi (assembly GCF_038048845.1). NCBI lineage: Eukaryota > Metazoa > Chordata > Amphibia > Anura > Limnodynastidae > Mixophyes > Mixophyes fleayi. Next base: position 153,659,799 of record NC_134402.1, read on the forward strand.
TGGTTAGGCAAGATCTCAGCGTTCAAAATGATGCTTCTCCCTAAATTAATGTACTTATTTCGCATGCTCCCATTTTGCCTTCCCTCGGGTCTGCTGGCCAAATTGACCTCCCTGTTGAAAACATATGTCTGGAAGTCCAAACCCCCCGTATTGCTATGCAGCGTATGACTAGGGGGAAACAGCAAGGGGGACTGGCCCTCCCTCATTTGACAAAATATCATGAGGCTTGTATTTTATCTCAGATTCGAGACTGGTATCTCCCAGGAGGAGTGAAGCCTTGGGTAGATCTGGAGGTAGCGTCTATTCCAGAGTTCCCCTTGACAGATCTTTTATGGATACCTGTCCAGTGGAGACCTCCTGTGGAGACCTTGCCGGCTCTTATCAGAGATACTTTGGCTGTGTGGGATCGATTGTGCCAGAGAACCGAGGGACTGTTGCGTCCCACGACGGGTGTGTCTCTACGAATAATCGCCAAACAAATACCAGACTTGAATCTTTCTGGATGGATTGGTAGGGGTATTCGGACTCTAGGATACTTGATGGACTCGGGTGGGCTCTGCTCCTACTCACACCTCAGTGACCTATATTCGTTGCCCAAAGGTGACTTTTACAAATACCTTCAAATCAGGCATCTATTAACTTCCTTACCATTGAGCATTCCGGCAATAGGCCCTCCTTTAGCCAGGTATTACTCCCCATTAACTAAAGGTAGTAGTAGAGCCAGTATTACCCTCTGGTATAAAACCTTATTGAGTCTTGATATCGCTCCCAAATCCAAACCTCAGATCCAATGGGAATCAGACCTTCAGTTAGATTTGTCAGAGGAAGACTGGGAACATATTTTCGCCAACTCTTTTAAAATGTCCAAGTGCCTTAATCACACTGAGATGTTGGTAAAATTATTGAATAGAATATATGTTACTCCAGACAAACTTCATAAGATCTGGCCTTCTATATCCCCACTATGTTGGCATAATTGTTCTGAGCGTGGCGATATTTTTCATATATTTTGGTCATGCCCCGTAATAAGGCCTATATGGAATAAGGCCTTTCAATTGATAAGCTCAGTCCTTCGTCACTCGGACCTCCCCACACCAGAGTTAGCTTTATTGCAATATTATCCCCCCTCTCTTCCCAGTTGGGATAGATACGTGACAGGCCAGATACTGATAGCAACCAAAGCAGCTATAGCCCAGGCCTGGAAGCAGCCTCTCCCCCCTACTCTGGCCAAGATAATCTCCAAAATTAATTTCAATTTTGAAATGGAAACCCTGGGTGTCCCATATTCCACGTCAACATCGTCCCCGCTGATTAAGTGGAGAGCCTGGCATAATTATGTGACAGATGGGGAGGGAAATCCATCACGTTCACTTACCTCACCCTCTAATGACAATGACGCTGGTGAATGATCTTTTGTTTGATGGGGTGTAAAGTATTAACCAAGCCGAGTGTACACAACGTATAGTCAATTGCATTTGATTTTGACGCTGTATTTTTTCTCAAGGATATTGTGTATGTGTTCCATCCCCTTTATGTACCCTTTCCCCTTTTTTTTTTGTACCCCCTTTGAAAAACCTTGAAAAAACTAATAAAAATTTTATTCGTTAAAAAAAAAATAAAAAAAAATAATAAAAGGCAATCTGACAGCCGCAGTGCAGTTGAGTGCAAGTAGCAGAATTTTTATCAGATATACATTATGTCCCAACAGGTGGGTAAAACATTTATAGTAATGAATGTAAGCTTCATAGTGATAAACCACAACATTAGAATATATATGAAGGCATAGGTTATTAGCATTGTCTGTCACATTACACAAGGCTCCACCATTTTGACTTCCAGTAAATAATTATTATGTGGTGTTGATTATTGTGGGACCTATTAGTGTCATGTGCAGACTCTAGGGCATACGCATCATGGTCTATACATGGATTTTTTTTTTTATGCTACCACAATTTTGTAGCTTGCCAAGAGTGTCCATGTGACCAGTCTCATAGCTTGTTAATCTGTACACTGTGGCTGCACAAGTACCTGCTAAAAACATTTGACAGTTAATATCTTAAATAAACAATAACATAGTTTGTTACATAATGGGCCTGATTCATTAAGAAACATGCTGATGATATAACAATATAACAGGTGACAATAATTTAATTTAAAAAAATTCTCTGTGTGTTCCGCTGGGAAATTTGGCACCATGTTGGTACACTGTCTTTAGCTGAATCACGAATACTAACTTGTACCAAATACCAAATATTTCTGCTATGTCTAATGATTTTTTTTCCGTGAAATAGTCTGTGCCAACAGTACAATCTTGAAGCATCTAACACAACACTTGCTACAGCACCAACTAAAAATTTTCATCAGTTGTCAGAAGGGATTAAGCATTAATCAATTTAAACTCTTTAATAATCCTGACAAGCTGTCATGTGAAATAAATTATTTTTCTTTTAGCTGCTGAAGGCTCACACATGCTTAGCAAAGAAATGCTTTCTATATCTGATTACACAGAACATATATTGCAGCTAGGAATACATCATATTGATCAGCATTACGTCTGCATATCACTAATGCACACATGCTATTGTCTTGGTATAATTAAATAGACCTTGTCGTAAATGAATATCATTACAGAACTATTATGTTGGAGCTAGCCATTGGATGGCTAATCAAGTAATAAGGGATTAATTAAGGTTTACTCTTGTTGCAAGGGTGGCAAATTAACAACAATAGAACAGTAAGATTTGCAGCTGAGCCGTCAAATGTTTGCTTTCTGTTAGTTCATATTCTGTCTAATTTATGTTTATCTCTTTGCCATACTTGATTTGTTTTCATCATCTGTGCCAATGTAGGTTGTAATATGCTAGTTTTTATAAGCAAACAGTGAACTGTAAACTGCACAAGGCATTTCAAAACCTAACTGTCCATATGAAAACCAAACAGGTAGCAGACCTATCAACTATTGTGATTTATCTTTCAATCACCCCCACTTGAGTCAGATATTATGTGAGAATGTGGAGAGAGTAACATCATACTTGCCAACTTTTCCTCATTGGCTTCAGGGATATCCCGGGGGAGGTGGGTGTGCAGGGCCGGGGCTTGACAAATTGCATCATTTGGGGCTAAGGTGACACAATATTTGCATCATTAAGCCCCCCTCAACTTATCTATTGCGCAGGAGAGAACCGGGGGATTGCTCTGCTCTCCCGGGAGCCAAGGAGGTCTCGCAGAAATGCAGGAGTCTCCCGGACATTCCGGGAGAGTAGGCAACTATGCATTAAAGAAAAGCAGTTAATGAATCTCTAGAGCCTGAAGTGTCTTTTACATTTGTCTCCATTACTGAACTCATGTTGTCTACCTGTCAGTCTTTGATTAAATCTTGGTCTCCATTAAAATGGCCACCTCCATAAACATCAATACATGGATATAGGACACAATTTCTGAACTGTGTCATCATGCCACAGATGGCGAAGCCAACCACGTCTTGTACTGGCTCAGCATCAGGGAGAATGCCAGACTCTTCAGGGAGTGAGGGAGATCACCCCTATTTCAGGGAGTCTCCCTGACATTCAGGGAGAGTTGGCAAGTATGAGTAACATTTGGGCAGCCAGCAACCATGTTCTTATGTGATATAATAATGAAATTCTTATGACAGTTTATGGCTTAGCCTACCCATACCAGGTAAAAAATTAGTTGGTAAAATATAAGTTCTGGGGGTAAATGTATTAAGCTCTGATTTATGCACGATGCCAGAAATCGACGACTTTGCAGGGGATATTTAAAGCGGCGATGGCTTGTAAAGGCAATGGCTTGTACTTGCCCTTAAACGCAAACTTTTACCCCCTGAAGTGAATGTCCCTTAAGGAGTCAAAAACCTATTTTCTATCTGTTTAGACTTTATTTATGGACCTCAGAGTATGGGAGTTGAACATACCTATGCATATTTGACTGCCAGTTCTAGTAGCCAATCCTGACTAGTTATCTCTAGACTGGGGTTGGCTTTAAATATTAGTGCTGCAATGCTGAATAGTCTCAAAAGGAGCGCACCTGGTGAAAGTAAGAACTTTGTAGATTGCTAGGAGGTCCAGTGTGTGCTCCCTACAACAGGCTCCTTCCACAATCTTCTACACTATGTCACTACTGTGAAGATAAAGTTCAGATACTGTCTGCCAGGAAAACAACATGTGTGAGGCAACCTAAAAAGTTTTCCCTCGCTCCTAATCCACTCTCCTTGTTTTAATATCCAGTTCGAAACAAAAAGTGTCTGGCATCCTTTTCTTCTTTCAATGTGCAATATAACATTTGCAAATACCATCAAGACACCCTGAGACTTCAGTGGAGCCCCTTGCTGCATGACCAGTCAGGTGACCTAAAACACTATAGATGGCCATGACCAGAAAACAGGAAAATAACCTGTTTGAATGAGAATATATATAGACAGTGCCTATAGAAAATCCTCATACCCTGTCAAAATCATTATTTGTTACATTGCTGCCCATTGTTTGTCTCCTAGACCTGAACACAGATGAATATCAGGAGTTATGTCTTTTGAGGGTGCTGGATGGCTGGTGTAAATATAAACACATTATTATGATGACGATCAGGACATTTTTGATTGGCTAAAGGGGTCGACTCGGAAACTCCCACCTGACTCCCTAAACATGTCATAACGTTTCTGCACTAATGATAAATATAAATGTTTATTTCAAAAAGGGACTGTAGGTGAGAATCCTGATGACTGGAGACCTCTAAAATATACAGGAGTATAATCTCTAAGATGACTAATTGAATATAAGGAATGCTAAATTAGTACCTCATTGCTGGATAACAAATGCAGTGACAGTATAATACAGAAACGGAAGTTGAGCAATCAATTTATAGGGTCACAGCAGGCGCTTGAAAGGGTGAGGTTATTCTGAAATGAACAATCACAGAGAAAAATCCCCTAGCACACCGCTGAACTATTAAAAATGCAGAATTCTCAATTCCACACAATTGCAATTGCATGGTAAGACACCCGCCCTGTCAAGGTACTTCTGCTAATAGGGTGGTTCTAACTCTAAACAATAACAGTCTCTACATTGGGTCATTGTGGCTGGAACACTTATAAATAATGTATTGTATAAATGTATTTAAATTAGGGGCGCAATGCATCAATTTTTATCCTTGTAAATGTACTGATTTGTGATACTGGTATATTTACAATGTACTGATTCCTTATGCAATAACCATGTATGTGAAGGAAATATGTTTTTGCAACTGTCTGAAGAAAGGACCCCATGTTAATCTCATGTTAATTAGACCTTTTCATCTCAGTAGCCAATAGGTATTTTTAGCCTAAAAGCACAGGAAGGGAGTAGTTACCTGTATCCTGCCTTGTTAAAAAGAATTGACAAACTACATGAATAACGCCAATAACAAGTTTTAGGAAATCAGATTTATGTGAATTTTGTAAGTTAAATTGCGTTAACTCCATGTCTAGGAAAATATCAAATCCTGAAGTCAAATTATCTAAAGTAATATCAGACATTTCTGTGCCTGGTCGAATCAGGTGGCTGAGCTACACCCTGACAACATGTGTGTCAGATTCTGTATAAAAGGACCTCTGTTCTGGATGATCACCAGTACCTCAAACTGATGTGGAAAAGTCCTTGTCGGGACTCTTGAGCAATAAACCATCACTGCTTGAAGATTCTGCCTGAGACTATTACCTGCTGTATCATGTGACCAACAGGTAAGAGCTTACACTGTAATCCATTCCCTGGCTGTCCTGTGTTGAACTCAGCGTCTCTGTGTCAACACTCTGCCCGCTACCCAGCAGTCCTAATCCATAGTAAGAAGTCAGGAGGTACCAGCTAGCCCACAGCAAGCGTCTGACTTTTCCAATGCAACAAGCACACCACAGAAAAATTTTGTGGATACTCACACACTCCCACTCAAGCTAATTGGCATGTTTATTATAAGGCCTTGTAATGGTCTGAAAAATAATAAGGGTGTACAACAAGTATAATCTCTGATGTGATGAAAAAGGTGCAATGTAATAAACTACAAGATGATGAATGGATATTAACACATAAGATACAATAAATTGGAATAATAAGATTATCTGAACAATAATGCACAGTAATAATCAGGGCCGGACTGGGACTAAAAATCAGCCCTGGCATTTAAAGCACACAGGCCCACGTGTTGTGGGCTCCATGCACTATATTGTTGCACACTGATGTGTGGGGAGGGGGGGGATTTATTTCTCCTAATGACCCTCAACATTACATTATTAGCACCGCAATTACATCAATAAACACCATGACAATACATTATTAGTACCCAAATTACAGCAATAAATAACCCCCCACACACACTCATACTACATCAATCACCCCCACATTACAGCAACCAGCATCACCCCACACATTACAGCAACCAGCATCACCCCCACATTACAGCATCCAGCATCACCCCCCACATTACAGCGTCCAGCATCACCCTCCACATTACAGCGTCCAGCATTACCCCCACATTACAGCAACTGGCATCACCCCCCACATTACATCAACCGGCATCACCCCCCACATTATAGCAATACCCTCTCCTACTTATTAGCAATACTAAGCACCAAACACACTACAACATTGCCACCAGCACGCCACCCCATACTACAGCAATACCACCAATTATACAGACGCCACTGTAGGAAACAATGTTTTGCTTTTTTCAAATCTCCCACAAAATAGCAACAACGAACAGAGTACTTACACACACATATAGGTAACAGGTACCCTTTTCCCTCAATTAAATAGTAATGGCAGAATTTTCATGAATCATTCCACATGAAATAAAACTAACATATATCTAAAAAAAACATAACTATTGAATGATCAGTTAAACCCACACGGCCGCATTAAAAGTATTTCCATCTACAGCAAAATGTCAGAGAAAAATATTTTTGTTTTACTACAGTAACTGAATATGCATCTTTTCTATTCATTTTAAATAACACAGTATATAAATTAAGGGGGGTAGAGGAGGTGGGTGAGAAATAATTGGATGTGATCCATCAGTTTGATTAGATAGGAAACATTTAGATTATTTACCTGGAGGCGTCTACCCCCTTGACTCACAGGCAGGGCTGACAAGAGGAATTTTGGGCCCCGATACAGCAACTTCTTTGGGCTCCCATCATATTCAACAATTAAAGACTTACCTTTGGCAGAAGTTCATATGATGCCACACCGTAGTGTGCCCAGTTCATATTATGCCACATAGTATTACCCTCAATTCATATTTGGTCATGCAGAAGTGCCCACAAATCATATTATGGCATAGTAGTGCCCCCAAATCATTAGTAAAGCTCAGATAAAAACTCATTCACAAATAAAAATTGCTACAGCATATCAGATACTGAGTGTGAGTCCCAAGAGCAGCTTAATACATCATTTACAATGCAAACAAAAATAGATATATTGACACAATTACAGATAAAATTTATGACAAGCAATGTTTTTTCCTCTTAATTAAAAATCTCTGTACAGATAAATATGCAAAAAACATTACAGCGCAATAATGAGCATTACATAGTGTTAAACATTATTGGATACGCTGTAGTGTCCCCAGTTCAAGAAAGGATGGTTAAAAACATATTGCACACGAGAAAATATATGAACTTACCTGATTATGGCATCCTGTGTTCTGTTCTCCTAGTGGGCGCGCTGGGCGAGGAGGGATCAGCAGCTGTCAGCTCACACAGGCAGTCGGGAGCAGGAATAAAAGGGCAGAAATTTAGGAGTGGGGGTATAGAAAATATAAGTGAATGGAGTATGAAGGCTTGATTTTTTTTTTTTTTTAACACTTGTCCCCTCTGTGCATTTCCATTCTTCATTACTACTTGTGTTTTATGATGGCTGCATACCTGACATTCCCATTCTTAAGATGTCTCTCCCTTTACACTTTCTTTTACCTATGCCCCTGCACCATCTTCTCCTTTGTTCCTCTCACTTAACCCCCTGCACCACCTTCTCCGCTGGCTCTCACACATCTTCCTGTACCACCTACTCCCCTGGCTCTCTCACACGTCTTCCTGCACCCTCTACCCCCCGGCTCTCTCACTCCTCTTCCTGCACCCCCTACCACCCTGGCTCTCTCACCCCCTTCGGCTCTCTCACCCCCTCTCCCAGCACCCCCTGGCTCTCACCCCCTTTCCCAGCACCCCCTTCCGCTCTCTCACCCCCTCTCCCAGCACCCCCTTCAGCTCTCTCACCCCCTCTCCCAGCACCCCCTTCGGCTCTCACCCCCTTTCCCAGCACCCCCTTCCGCTCTCTCACCCCCTTTGGCTCTCAAACCCCCTCTCCCAGCACCCCCTGGCTCTCTCACCCCCTATCCCAGGACCCCCTTTCCCAGCACCCCCTTCTGCTCTCTCACCCCCTTCGGCTCTCACCCCCTCTCCCAGCACCCCCTGGCTCTCTCACCCCCTCTCCCAGCACCCCCTTCCGCTCTCTCACCCCCTCTCCCAGCACCCCCTGGCTCTCACCCCCTTTCCCAGCACCCCCTTCGGCTCTCTCACCCCCTCTCCCAGCACCCCCTGGCTCTCACCCCCTTTCCCAGCACCCCCTTCCGCTCTCTCACCCCCTCTCCCAGCACCACCTTCAGCTCTCTCACCCCCTCTCCCAGCACCCCCTTCGGCTCTCTCACCTCCTTTCCCAGCACCCCCTTCCGCTCTCTCACCCCCTTCGGCTCTCACACCCCCTCTCCCAGCACCCCCTGGCTCTCTCACCCCTTTCCCAGCACCCCCTTCCGCTCTCTCACCCCCTTCGGCTCTCACCCCCTCTCCCAGCACCCCCTGGCTCTCTCACCCCCTTTCCCAGCACCCCCTTCGGCTCTCTCACCCCCTCTCCCAGCACCCCTGGCTCTCACCCCCTTTGGCTCTCTCACCCCCTTTCCCAACACCCCCTTCGGCTCTCTCACCTCCTTTCCCAGCACCCCCTTCGGCTCTCTCACCCCCTCTCCAAGCACCCCCTGGCTCTCATCCCCTTTCCCAGCACCCCCTCCGGCTCTCTCACCCCCTCTCCAAGCACCCCCTGGCTCTCACCCCCTTTCCCAGCACCCCCTGGCTCTTACCCTCTTTCCCAGCACCCCTTGGCTCTCACCCCCGAAAATCGCGGCACCCCCGCGACCACTCCCCCCCCCCTGAAAATCGCGGGCACCCCCACCCCCGAAAATCACGGCACCCCCGCGACCCCCCCCCCCTGAAAATCGCGGGCACCCCCACCCGAAAATCGCGGCACCTCCCCCCCTCCGAAAATCGCGGCACCCCCGCGACCTTCCCCGAGAATCGTGGCACCCCCCCCCCCCCCCCCTCTTCAGTAAGAAAAAAAAAAAATTAAAAAGGACAGGAAACTCACCAGTGTAACTGGCTGCACAGCATAACGGGGGAGGGAGCTGGGGAGAGCGCAGCAGAGGTGGCTCCTCCAGCCACCAAGAAGACAGGGGGAGTCGGGCCGGCCCATATAGCCATCGGCCCTTCTGGCATTTGCCAGAAGTGCCAGATGGCCAGTCCGGCCCTGGTAATAATACTCAAAGACAGTGTCTAAATACTTAATACGTAAGACAATATCTGAATAGAAATGTCATAAGCAATTTCAACACAATGAATGAATGAACAGTAGTAAAGTTGTTAAGAGACTTAATGATACTTAATAATTATTTAAATGACTCTTAAGAGAGGTAATATACTTAGCTGTGAAAAAGAAGAATAAGGTGGTATATCATTATCATGTTACTTGGTTAAATCATTAGTTAGAGTAATAGTAAAGAGGGGTATTACTCTTGGTTTACACTTACCTATGAGTGCACAGCCTGATGCAAGAAACTGAATACTGAACACACATATAAAATGTAGAGGCTAATACTAATGGCAAGCGTACATTGTGGACCTTAAGTGGGCCTGAATTTGAAGAAGAGGTAACAATAAACAGTATTACAACCTAATTAAAAAAATAATAGCAACTCTGAAGAATGACAATGTAATTAAGGTTACATGTATATGACAGTATTATATTGTATACAAATAGGGTAATGCAAATGTTTAATTCACTACCAACACGGTAAAGCCACATCTCTCATTATCCCTACACTTTTTCCATTATTATTATTATTATTATTAATTTTTATTTATAGGGCGCCACTAGGTGTCCGTAGCACCATACACGGACAAACGAAAATACAATACGAGGTGAGACAGCACAGTACAGTAAACAATAAGCACAGTAACTCAGTGAGCTCAAAGCACAGCTAGAGGGGCGGGGGAGGGGAGAGGGGAAGGTCCGCCTACGACGGAGTCCAAAGGGAGGGCACGGATGACAGGGAGACCCACAGAGGGGAGAGGAGGGAGCGACAGGGGACAGGGGGGAGAGGGTCCTCGAGGAGGAGGGCTAGGTAGCTGGAGAGCAGAGTGGTGAAGGCAGGAGGAGAGATGACCCTGCTCAAAGGAGCGTACAATCTATTTCCATGCCACCATGGTGCATAAATATACACACTTCACATAAACTTGGTGCATATACCAGTGTTCTAGAGCTGCCACATCTTGAAATGTGTTCAACTGAGCCTCTGAAGGTAAATACGCTTTTTAAAGCATGAATTTCTTTTACATATAGTTGGGGCACAACAAGTCTATTAAAATGTTAAAGAGAAAATATAGAGTCTAGTGACTCCAAATGGTTAACACGAATAAAAAAAAAAGCAACTTCCTGTACCAACATTGTCACATTTGTAAATTTATGGAAAAGAAATCTACCAGTTTCAATGTTGGGACGGAGAGAAACATTACTTGTAAGCTAACATTTGTCATCTACATGATTCTGTGTAACCAGAACGTGACTTTTGTGGGAAAGACCAAAAGACAACTGAAGCTTTGTATGCAGGAACACATATGCAAAATCAAAAATGGTCTAAATTCCCACATCTCCCAAGACATTTTGTGGTCAGAGGTGGAAATTATGGGCTGCACAGGTGGAGATTGTGAGCTGGCCCTTTAAAAGAGGAAGTCATATTGGATATACCCTATATGGACAAAAATATTCAGACGCTTGACCATTACACCAACAGGAACTGTAATGACACTGGGCCTGATTCATTAAGGAAAGTAAAGAAAACAAATTAGTAACTTTGAACCTTGGCAAAACCATGTTGCATTGGAGGGGAGCTAAATTTAAAATGTGGGTACAGACTTATAGTTGGGGAAGGGCATGTCCTAGATCAACTTTAAAAGTCAGTTTAAAAATAAAGCTATCAAGTATTTGTGTGCTACATGAAAAAACAGACAGTAAGTTAACTCCTTTTGGGGCCTATGTATTAGTAATTTCTTCCATCCGGGCAGGTCTAAGAGTATGGGTGAAGAGCATCTGTTCAGGTGAAAGTTGCTGATGCTGGGTGTATCCTTTCATTAACCATCGCCTCAATGGATACACAGCATTGCCAATATTATAAACTGGGATCTCCACTTCCTGGACCATCTTGGATTTCTGAAAAACAATAAAGCAGTGTAAATCAAACAGCAGAGTAGGTTCACATATGGCATCCATGCTGTTAAATTCTAAAATTGGTAGGACTAAAAATAATATATCAATTAAAATTGCTATAAATTTCTTGACCAGCACTGTAGGTTAAATATTACTTGATACATCCTATACTTTACATTTCAGACCTATTTAAACAAAAATTACATTCTTACCTCTCTGGGGAAAAGCCAGCCATCATGTTGCTCTTCTGTAGGTTGGTAGAGGTCAAAATTGGAAAGAACTCTGGCATCGTGTGCACAACCAGGTTAGCCAATGTATACTTCTGTGAAACTGAAAAGAATGCATTTTAGTTAGGATACATATAACGGTTCAGGAGATACATTACATATTAGCTGTATTTTAACCTAAACATGAAGAACATATTATGCTTACCAGAAATTGTTTGATTGTAGTAGTATGCCAGGTTGTCTCTGGGGGCAATAATTGGGATGAGTGTCCCATCTATGGCTCCAGCACACTATGGATATCCACGCTGTTTGAAACCTTTTATAGTGTCATGTAAGCGCTGTCCATGTGGCATGCAGATAAAACGGTGGTACAGGGTTTTTTCCACTGCTGCAGTCACTTCGTGCACCAGAGTGCAAACAGTGGATAGCTCTACACCGAACAAACAAGAAATTGTGCGGTACTCTCCCAGGTTTGCATACTATCACAACACAAAGGCTAGTCTCCTACTTGGTTCAAAGGGTTTTTAGTAGTTTGCATTTGTTTTGCTAGAGCTGGGGTGATGAGTTCTGACAAATATTTAAATATTGCACATACGAAAGTGAGCCATACTCTGCTCTTTATCAAAACCTTCAACAATACACCAGAAAGCTTGTCCATGACGTTGTTCCCTGACCCACATTCTTCTGCTTGTCCCAGTGCTGTATTTCACTATGGTGCCAATTGTGGACAATATAAAGGCTCTCCTCCTGTGTAAGTATTGGCATTGAGTTTTAGCCCTCTTAGACAAAATTCCACCCTTCTCATACAGAAATAACACTGGGCAAGATTACAGACTGTAACCAGTTGCATTAAGCTGTCATTTGCATCCAGAAACTTAAGGAATACATGATAATACAGGAATTTCATACTGCATAGTAGCTGCTTATATCTCTTGTCACCCATGATTATAACAATATAGTCACTGCCCACTTTTTATGACTCATCTATAAGAGCCTGCTATGTCATCTATTTGAACCTCTACTGTCCCCATTTAATGACTGTGCTTGATAATGGATCCATTGTGAAAGACGGGATATACCCGAGTCCAAAATGCAGTGTTTGTGTTTCAACACACGTTGAAACCATGTTCATTATCCTGTGTTTGACTTGAGAGTTTGGTGACAAAGCGGTATTAGTGAGAAGGTGGTGCATGGGAAGTTAAGAAAAAAGCAAGACAGTGTTGGTCACTCTCTTTTGCAATGGGCATTTTAGTACTTTTACAAGTACCAGGAGTAGCAAGACCCTTACTAGCAAAAGGTGGGCATGGTCTGAGCTTTGTCTTGCCACTGCGGGTGGTGCATATAATGTTAACTATTTTCTTTTTTTGTACAAATCACACTACATTCATCAGAAACTTTGATCTTAATGCTCATCCTTATATCAAGAGCTGATGTTTTGTTTGAGGGCGCTTTCTTATATTTTGTTCCTGCATAACCTTTTTTACTAGTAGAGGTTGAAAATGTACTACTACTGCCAGTACTGGTACTGATCTTTAGAATGATCCAAGAAGGCGCGGGATGGCAAGATGCAGCCCGGGTGGGCGCACAGGCATCACGTGTCATGTGACGCGCCAGCCTGTGCGCTGAAGCAGGCGCGTCACATGACATTAATTAAGTTATAGTGCAGTCGGGGGGGGAGGCGGAGCTGGGAGGCCGGCCCTAACAATGGGTAAACTGAGCACCCCGGGGAACCGATGCCCCCCTGCCCCCCGGGCCAGCCCGCCCCTGGATCCAAGGTTGACATAGACAAGAAGAATAATACTGCTTGAATTAAGAATCACTTGTAGCTGCCAGGTGAATGCCCAATGAGAGAGGGAAAGAAGGGAATTACCTTACAATTCTTATGACACTGCTCCACAATTACATCATTGAAATGTAAACACTTAGTTCTTAAAAAATCCATTTTTATATATTTTTTGCTGGTGCGGTTGCTCACACTCCACCAACAACCACATTTTCCCAGTCGTAAATACAGTCTTTTGTTATTTGTGGTGCAGAGATTCAGTATAACATGTTTTTTTTGTATGCAATAGCCACACAGCTTGGCGATAGTATAAACCAGTAGTAAATCATTTCTGCACTAGATATGTCAGGATGTTTTCCATTTTGCAGTTTATTCTTAATTACAAAAATGCAAAGGTTCAGTGTGTTCTGCTGTCACTTTCAATTTTTAAGATTTATAAAACTGCAAACAATCAGACAGTGACTAATTACTGTGCTGATTACTGAGCTGCAGCTAATCCACATTGAAATTGTTAATATGACAATATTGCTAAAAGAATAATGAGAAAATTAGCTGAGAAACACAATATAATTTACAATGTTAAATTAAAAGAAGGATAAAGGAAAAAAAAAGAATCTTGACAAAATCTATTATTAAAATATGATTGGATTTAGCACTGGTAATCCTGGTCAATTGCAGACCACTCTCAATGGATTTGGCAATTGATCCCAGCTATCCCACTTACTATGGGTATTCCTTGCTTAGTGTAGAATAGGCACAGGAGTGTATCTCCTTTTGCAAAAACGAAAAAAAAAAATGTATGGGTTTGGATTGTTTAAATGAGGTGAAGGTATGATGACATGACATTTCCAGCGGCATTGCTTGTTTTGTTGGAGGGCGCAAAGCTTTTTATTCCCACAAAAGGCCTTGAATTCTCTGCAATAAATGAGATCCGGGAGATCAGGCCTCATCCGTTTGCATATAATGGGATGTACTTTGTAATTTCCATTTGCACTTTTCAGGGAAAATACATTTCCAGGTGCATTGTGACTAGAGATGCTCAGGCTCGGTTCCCCAAGAACCAAACACAACCGAACTTAGCCGGCTCGGTACTTTCGCGCGCCCTCGGAATTGAAAATGAGGCAAAACGTCATTGTTATTTCGTCGTATCTCGAATCTCGCAAGTTTTGGACTCTATAATTACCACAGAAGGGGCACCACAGTTCTTGGCAGTCTCTAGTGCAGTTGGGCAGTGTTATAGGTAGAAAAGAAAGAGAAGGGGTCACAATGAACTGTGTTATATAGGTAACATACAAAGAGGAGAGCTCCATTGCTCCATTGCTAATTGTCATTGCTGAAATAGAAATAATAGGTCTGGCAGGCTTGGTCTTCTAAATCTACAGTCACATTGTACTGTATTATATAGGTAACACACAAAGAGGAGAGTTTCATTGCTAACTGTCATTGCTGAAATAGAAATAATAGGGCTGGCAGGCTTGGTCTTCTAAATCTGCAGTCACATTGTACTGTGTTATATAGGTAAAACACAAAGGGGAGAGCTCCATTGCTCCATTGCTAATTGTCATTGCTGAAATAGAAATAATAGGTCTGGCAGGCTTGGTCTTCTAAATCTGCAGTCACATTGTACTGTGTTATATAGGTAACACACAAAGAGGAGAGTTTCACTGCTAATTGTCATTGCTGAAATAGAAATAACAGGGCTGGCAGGCTTGGTCTTCTAAATCTGTTGTCACATTGTACTGTGTTATATAGGTAAAACACAAAGAGGAGCGCTCCATTGTTCCATTGTTAATTGTCATTGCTGAAATAGAAATAATAGGGCTGGCAGGCTTGGTCTTCTAAATCTGCAGTCACATTGTACTGTGTTATATAGGTAACACACAAAGAGGAGAGTTTCACTGCTCCATTGCTAATTGTCATTGCTGAAATAGCAATAATAGGGCTGGCAGTCTTGGTCTAAATCTGCAGTTACATATTACTGTATCATAGCTCACTCAGAAACAGGAGAGGTGTCAGGGTTCAGTGCTGAAACAGAAATTGTAATAATAATAGGGCTGTCAGTGTTCTTAACAGTCTCCAGTGACATTCTACTGTGCCATAGCTCATACAGAAACAGCAGGGGTGGCATTGTTCTTGTCACTCTCCAGTCTCAGTCATGATGATACTAATCACTCTACTTCATGTGCTAAAGCCTATGTTCAAGTTCATAGTGGTTTTAAGTCAGGGAAACAAAACTGTAAATAAAAAGCTTGTACCTTTTTAAAGAAATAAACACCTCTCTAATAAAGGTGAAAGTTTGCTGTAGAAAAACATAAAATTGCAAACATGCCATTCTACCCAAAATATTACTAAGCATACCAGCATTAGCTAGCTCCCTTCTCTCAGCTAGATCTTAGTACATGCAATCTACACTGCCATCATATTCACTAATTCATCCCGGCTGGAATCCACCATCACAGAAGTCTGAGTACTTTGATGTAATTGCCAGTAATGGCCTTCCTCATGAAATTTGTAGTTCATTTTACAGAAGAGATGTCACAATTTTTGGTCAATTCTTTTAGACCAGACCAAATGTCAAAATGTTGTGCAGACTCATCTGCATCACCACTGGGTGTTTTGGGAAAGCTAAGTTTTTTCCTAGCAGCAATTTTCAGAGAAACTGAAGGAGGAGACGTCATTGTGTCATGTATCCCTTGAGCTGTCAGCTTGCTGACCAGGAACTCATTGGATCTCTTGAAAATCGGGGTCAGTTGGAAAGAAAGAAAATACATAGCTTTTAAACCTAGGATCAAATACAGTTGCCAAAATTTAATGATCCGATTTCAAAATGTTGATAACTCCTGGATCCTGGCGAAGCGAATAAAATACTTAATTTACAAGTCCAATATAATAAACAGAATTGCTTTGTTTCATTTCCTCCTTCAATTTCT
This sequence comes from Mixophyes fleayi, assembly GCF_038048845.1. Taxonomy (NCBI): domain Eukaryota; kingdom Metazoa; phylum Chordata; class Amphibia; order Anura; family Limnodynastidae; genus Mixophyes; species Mixophyes fleayi. The sequence goes on from NC_134402.1 coordinate 153,676,249, forward strand.
CTTGCTGCTTTTCAAAAAGTCTAATTAGGAGAATCACTTGATTCAAGCCAACAGTGTCTACACTCTCTTCACAGGTGACTACTTAGAGTGGTTTCAGCACCTTGCACAAAACGGAAAGTATTCTCCACTGCGCTGGACTAAAGTACATTCCCCCTAAATTCTATTCTTCTTCAGCTGCTGCATTCTCCTACATGCTGTTGCACAATCCCGAAAATGACCCTAAATATTTCAGGACACAGACAGCATCTCCTGCATGTCATTGTCATTTTTTAAAACGTTCTGTACCACCAAGTTGATTGTGTGAGCAAACAGGGAATGTGATGGAATTCTCCCTGCTGTAATGCTCTAATAATATTGGTGGGGTTATCAAAAATCACATATCCTCATGAGAGTCCAAGCAGGATAAGCCATGTTGCAATGATATCCCTTAGTTTTTCAAACAGGTTGTCAGCGGTATTACCTCTGACCTGCACCTTGTCACGTCTCTGATAACCACCGCTCACTACCACCTTCAAGATTTCTCCCGTGCTGCTCCCCACTTATGGAATTCCCTACCACACTCAATCAGACTTTCCCACAGCCTTCAAATCTTTAGATGCTCTTTGAAAACACATCTCTTTTTTAGAGGTGACCTTATCCTTGATAACACTATTCACACTACTGCACCCTCACAACTATCCCAATCTCCACTCTGAGCCACATTTGCTTCTGTTGTTTCAGCTATGCCCTCTTCCCTTTAGAATGTAAGCTCTCTAATGAGCAGGGTCCTCTATACCCTTTGTTTTTATGTCTCCATTCATTTTGTCTGCCTTTTCTGTTTTTGTTTTACGTATGTCTAATTTTATGTATGTCCTTGTCTTCCCTACTGTACGGCGCTGTGGAGCATTGTGGTGCCTTATAAATCTACAATAATAATAATAATAGTATGCCTCTTAGTGAAGCAGATGATAAACACAGTAGCCTGCCTCTGAAAAATGTGACGCTCTAGGGTACATGCTGTTACTGTTCCTGCTGGTGAAGGTGAATCACCAACCCAGTGGGCTGTCACAATCATATAATCTTTCGTTTGCCCAGTTTTGCTTGTCCACATATCTGTGGTTAAGTGTACAGTGGGTAGAATGGCATATTGTAGGCCAATAATTACATTTTTACGAACCTTCTGGTAGAGGTGAGGAATAGCTTTTCTAGTAAAATGGTGTTGTGTTGGAATTTGGTAACGGGGACAGAAGACCTCAAGTAACTGTCTAAAACCAGTTGCATTAATAGTGGATATTGGATGCAGATCTAATACTAGCATAGTCGTCATGGCGTCTGTGATCCGCTTTGCGACTGGGTGACAGCTTTCATACGTGCTTTCTCTTGCAAAGGATTGCTTAACAGTCAATTGTTATAAACTACTAGAAGTGTTCTTCTTGGTCTGCTTCTGGGTTGAAGATCCACCCCCAGCAACAGGAGCAGCAGCAGTGGACCAAATCCTCAAGGATTCTTCTGAGGAATCCGGGATAGGGGAGGAGTCATCTCGCCTTAGAAACTTGAATGCAGGACTAACTCCCATCACTTGTGAGGATATTGATGATGAAGGTGTTGGGAGAGTAGATTACAGGTGCTGGGACCTAGCTGAGAGAAGGGAGGTATCTGATGCTGGACTGTTTGTTGTTATTTTTTAGCATAAGTTTCTGATTTTCACAAAAGCTTTCCATGAACTTGCTTTAAATGGCGTAACATGAATAAGGCTCCTAGATGGTTAAGGTCCCGACCTCTACTGATTGTGGCTTTACAATGCTACAAATGGCTAAACTAAACAGTATTTTAGTAATAAAATAATGTTTAAGGGAATAAAGAGGTGTTCCTAAAGTCATAGTAGGACGTGACCTTTATATACGCTAGCCTGTTGCATCCAAACCAAAAACCAAGAACACATTTCTGTTGCTATAAAGTAAAGATGAGGGAAGTTGAGGCGGAATTTTTTCTTCAATATAGTCTTCAAGCTTTGCATTTTGCTTTTCCATTACGCAAAATGGCATTCGTTACTGTATTTGTAATTTCTGCATTCCATTAATTTTTTAATGTGTAAGTATTGTCTGAGGAGGTATGCAGGTAGCACAGTGGCTCAGTGGTTAGCAGTTTACACCGCTGGGTTCATGAGTTCAATTCCCAACCAGGTTTCTGTGTGCGAAGTTTGTATGTTCTCCCTTTGTTTGTATGGCTTCTCTCCACGGGGCTCCTGTTTCCTCCCACATTCCAAAAGTAGTAAGTTAATTGGCTGCTGACAAAAGGAACGTGTGTGTGTGTGTGTGTGTGTGTGTGTGTGTGTGTGTGTGTTAAGGATTTTAGACTGTATGCTCCAATTGGGCAAGGACTGAATATTCTAAAAATATTCTATGTACAGAGCTACGGAATTGGTGGAGCTATATAAATAAATTATGATGATGCAATTTGCTTCTGCTCAAAAATCAGGTAGGAGGAATTCCATAAGGCCAAATTTCACCAGAGAGAGACAAATATTACGCAGAACATTTTTGAAAATTTTGCTAATCTCTACCTTAAAGTTACAGTGGTTTGCAAATAAATTAGGACACAGCTGTTTTTTGCTGCTTTGTTTTTTTTTAATTCATGACATTTTTTACATTTTATTATAATATGATCACACTGCAATAACTTGTTCTACATAATATGGTATTGACATAGCAAGTTTTTTTACGTATATTTTTTATTTGATCATCATGAAACCACACTTTTAGAAATTAACCATTCCTTGGATGAACAGTCAATTTTTTTCCAAGCCATAACTTTGCTGTACCCCAAAAGTTCTCCATGGGATTTGAACCAAGGGAGATCCCACACCACTGAAGCATGTTTATTTCCAGTTCACAAATAACGTTTTTTACTGTTCTTAAAATATGGCAAGGAGTATGGTCATGCTGGAAAATTACATCACCATGTAGGTAGTTATTCTCCATAGCTGGATTAACTCTGTGCTTTATAATATCACTCTATTTTCTGAATTCATCATTCCCTTCAATGGGAACAAGGCTTCCAGGACCTGCAGAGATAAAGCATCCCAAAAAATATCTTTTTTGGGGGGTTGTTTTACTGTCTCCTGAAAATGTCTCATTCGTAAAGGTTCAGATTGGCTCTTCCATATAACAACTTTTCTGTACCATTGGACAAAGAGATGGGTTTCATTGGAATACATAACTATTTTCCAATCAACATTGGTCCAGTTCTTGCATTTTTAGCCCATTGTAAGCGACTTTTCTTTATTTTAGTTGTATAAAGTTGCTTTTTAATTGGTCTTTTTGTAGCTCTTCCCAGGTCCCAGCTTGTGCCGTACAAGTAATAGTTTGTCAGTTCAGGGGATTGTTTTATGTTTACATCCTTATTTCCACTTCTGTTTTGGTGACACTAGATTTACTGATTCCAAGAGTCAGCAATATCACAAACAGTCATTCATGTGTGCTTTTTAAGGGACACAATTTTAGCTCTTTTCCTGGGTGTAATATTCATAACAAAGAAAGAATGAGCACAATATAATATGAAACGAGAAAAGAAAATAATGTTCACTTGAGAAAATCTGTCTATAAACTAACTTTTGTATTCTCCTCTCTGGGAGATCCCGAGGGAGAGGTCAAGTGGCAAGAGCAGGAGGGGGCTTGATGCGACGAATCGCACTGATACGGTAGCAGCATTTTGCCATCTTGGTGTAGTCAAAAGAATGATATTCATCGCTAATCGTGTCTTAGAGGCCCACGTCCCGCCCTCCTCACTAGGAAGCGGGTGGGATCCGGGAGCAAGACCTGCTCTCCCGAGGGTCCGGGAAAACTACACGAAATTCGGAAGAGTGGGCAAGTATGCTCTAAACTGACATAAATTTGACTGCAGGTGGACAAAACTAGCTGAAATCAGTTTTATCTGCTCAAGGACACATCTGTGAGTCCACCCCATATACAGTAACACACACACCATTATCCTGAATACATCAATGTCCTAGTAGAATTGCATAACTCCATACTAGTTTCAACAGCTATTCAGAACAAAGGGCAGTCATCCAAGAACAGCAGACTCTACTACATCAAACATCACTAGCACAATACAGATTGAAGGGTGCATCTTCTACAACTTTACTGGAGGTACGTTTAAAGGAAAATATTTTTTAGGGGTTAAATGGACAAATAGGACAAAAGGGACTAGTTTGAATATATAATTTATAATATGACTAATGGTTTGCTAGACACACTTTCCAGCAGAGTGCATTTACCATTACCTTTCATTTAGACTCTCCATAGTCAGTGGGCTGGGTTGCTTAGTTCAAACTGCTGGTGTTGACCAGATGACACAGTGGTGAGTTTGTATATGTCTAACCCATCGCAGATGGAGACTCTTGAAGAAAGGTAAATTCTAGACACACTCTGCTGGAGAGCGTATATTGCAAATGATTGCAAACAATACATGGCTTATATTTGCAAAAAAATGACTTTTTGGGTAATTAATTTTTAGACTGTAAAGTTGCTTATTTTACACATAAAAACTATAAAGAGTAAGACAATAGCACTGCCTGGCCTGAAAGCTTACTTTGGTGTTTTTCAGCAAGAATTTTCATTACCCTGTCATTTGGTACAAGGCAACTTTCATGTGTATTAAAGTGCTTCAGATATGCTCCATAAAACTATGTCTGGATGTACCCTTAAAGTTGTCGACACGTTCCTTTAATAAGGGAATGATGATTTATTGTCTGCCTGTTGCATGGCTGTTTGGGACCAGCTGAGGTGAGGAAAAGTAGTTATAAGTTAATATTTTTTTCTGATTCCAATAAATCAGCAACAGAACCTGAGTAATTTATATGTGTCAGCTTCATCAGTGACTGTACCAATAACTGTATTGGGCACCGCATATTGAAAAAATACATAGCCCAAAATGTACTCCGGAGGAAATACCAATGTCAAAAACAGTTAAGTAAAATATAGATTAAGAAATTATCAAGTAATGTTAATGACCTTGGTCTTAGCGGTAAAAACTTTTACTTCATGAAATATCAGAAATATCATGTTAATATATTTATTATAAACACTGAGTTCATTTACACATTGTATACATTGAGCTAATTTCTATTCAAAGCAGTGCAGAGCTGCTTTAGTACATTAGTGGGCTCAGGGCAAATATCCCATTAGGGGATCACATACCCTTTTATAAAGTATAATGGGTAACATATATCTCTGTATCAAGTCAGTCATGTGTGAGGGTTCCTTCTATTTATAGAATTTGGAGAGAAAAATCAGAGGTCTGTCAGGACTGGGAACAGCTTTATAGTATGAGCGAGGTTTATGTTTAGGTATTATGCTTAGATTAGGGCTTGCCATTAAACTGGATGTAAGATTAACACTTGGAGGGAAATGTATCAAGCTGCATATTTTTTTGTCAGTTTTGAAAATGCCACACATCGCCAGCGATATTTACCTCCAAACATTATCCAATGGTTTGGAGGATCAAAACTCAAATCATCGCTGCTAATGCATGTCGGTACCTGTATTACCTCAAGTGTGTAGTAAAAATTGTGCTCCCATCATGCCCTAAGACCTCTGTAGAAAAGAGATTCTGTATTTCAGCACAGCATTCCATGGTCATGAGCACACAGCTTAGTCAGCTGACATACCAAACCATACACCAAGACCTACACTGTGGGTGAGAGAAAAGATCACCACTTTCATATCTACACAATCCAGAAAGACCTTTTTAAAGGCAATTATATGTACTGTGAGTGACTACAGTTTCTAGGCACCACATCATGTCCTATTGTCCTATGAATATGATGATGACTTATGACTGTACAAGGCTTTCTGAAGTGTCTTCTATCTTTATTCATAAATCTTGGAACTTATTATTATTATTTTACACATATATATATATATATATATAATAAATTACTACGTTGATCTTATTTACAGCAGCATACTATTTTCTCAGATGCAGTATATAGTTCTAACCTGAATTTGTACCATTGTCTGTTTTTTACTCTTCAGCTTGTTGTCTGTATTCATATCTCCGGGCTCCATATATGTATTCAAATAGTTTACCAAGAAACAGCTTCCACTAGTAATGTTGCTATCCATCTTTTTTCATACAGTGCTGTAACTATTTCCTCCCTACTTGAAATAATGTGACAATGTGATTGGATGGCTTGTGTCACAAGGGTCATTACCTTATCAAACAGACTTGAACAACTGCATCTGTGACTAAAAGCACCCATGGAACCGTAGATATTCACTCACCAACCCCGACAGATAACATACCACTGTACACTGTAAGATGCAGTAGATGTAGAAAATTAATTGTGTGTGTGACGCAGACATCGCTGTGCAACCAGAAAAGGAGAAAAACTACATCTACCGGCAGATCCACTGCTGCTGGGGAGATGCCAGAGGAGGATTTAAGACAAGCCCAGGGTATATATCTGCTCAAAGGGAGAGAAAAGGCACCAATGGGAGCAGAGTAAGAGTCTGTGAGGAAAAATCTGAGAGATAAGTTTGTGAAAACAGAGGCACAGTCAAGGAGAGAAAGAGACTAGAAGAGACTTTCAGGAGTGTGTGGAACCGGTCGTTTGGAGAAGAGTTGGGGCAGACACCATTTCTGAGAGGACCCGTGCTGAAAGTGACAATTGAAGATTTGTGGGATAAGGACTGATTATTTATTGATTTATCTATTTGTTGGACTACGATTTGTGACTACATTTTAGTTAGACATCAAATTGGTGAGGAGACCTTTAGATATTGATTTAAATCCCTTTTGCAGGACTGTGTTCTAGTTCCAATGGTAATAATGCAGTGAGTGACAGCCAGGGATTCTGGGATCGAGATATCTAGCAGAAATAGCTTGTTAAATGCAAAAATGAAGCATTTCAGTGACTAAACTGCAAGTTTAAAAGAGCAGTTACCATTTTCTTATTACAACCATTTTTGAGAAATATAAAGCAAGGTAGAAGAAGTGTTATATTCGTAATAAATATATTCCAGAGGAAAGATTCTGCAATTTGTTATTACTGCTGTTTTTAATGCTCTGCCAAGCCCAGTGATTCATGACTTGTGTTATTTCTTTATTCATCTGAATTGCATACATGTTCCTAAAATCCCACCTGAGTGGATTCATCCGCTCATTCCCCTTTTTTCCTGTCCTAATAACCAGTCCCCTACTAACCCATCTTCATCCCATAAAGAGACAAGTATTTAGAGGTAGAAAGGATGATTACAGGATTCAAGAGGTCTTATTTTTTTAGTGGCAGGTTGCCGATATTACAGTTAAGGAATGAAGATAAGAAAATAAGTATTCATTAGATTGGAGTAGAGTAGTGAGGAGGAAATGTGGATAAAAGGATGGTATGATAAAGGGATACAGGGGTAAATAATGCTATAAGTCTAAGGCTAGGTACACACTGGGAATTTTCCGACCAACCTGTTATCTACGCCGATTGTACCTACTACTAAAGTTCCGATCTGTCGAGTAATTCATGCATTCATACTATACACGATTACCTTGAGATCATCTAGTCCAAAAGTAGGGTAGTTAGAGAATGACAGCACGATATTTGAACGAAATAAACTTTGACTTTTCCTCAATGTAATTATAAATTTCTTTAGCTTACGTGACTCTGAAACGAAATTTTCAGTCTCAGAACAAACAAATTAATTATTACACCTACAGCAATTCTACATTCACTGTGTGAGGCACTTCGTCCAGGAATCGGTTGTGAATTTATACACACTAAATGATCGTTAGGTGATTGGGAGGAAAATATTAAACAGTACAACCAACCTAATGAGCCGACAATCAGTATATATACACACTAAGATGACATCCCACTGAACAGTCGTATGTCGGCTATTTTGCACAATTATTGGACAAAAAAAGCTCCAGCGTGTATCTAGCCTAAGAATGGACAGTAAGAAAAATAGGTAAACATTGCAAAATTTGATAGGGTTTTAAGTAAATTGGTAAGAAATTAAGGCATACAATAGAAAAGTAATTTAATAAATTACATTGTCCAAGATAGTGAATGCAGTTTCTGGATTGAGTAGATTACCTTGGATGCTGTTCACTGTTTGTTCATCTGTGATATTTTAAGGTGTTTTCCAAACACTTTGTAAGAAAATCACATAGACAAAAAAAGACTCGACAAAAATAAGACTAAACTGAAACTTGACTTTATTTAAAATATAGTGAAGCTCATTTGCAAAACCAGCCATATGTGAGCAAGTTGGTCACCTGATATAAGGTTGATAAACACCTGGTTAGTTCAGAGTCATAAAACTTGCAATATACATAGAAAGTACACGCATAGCATTCAGATGAGGCTCATTGATAGCAGAAGGTAATATTAGTAGTAATTGTTTCTCGGTCCTTAGTCCAAAAGTATGTCCTACCTGGCATTGTGTGACATTCATAGTGAGATCAGAATGTCACCTCACTTCGACTTTCATTTAGTAACCGGCAAGAAAAAGAGATATAGTAGATGAAATGTTTAAAAAAAATCATACAATTAACAATTATTACATCATACATAAAAGTACACGTATTTGTTACCTGTGGAAATTAAGGTTTGAGGTAAATTAATGAGGTTGCCCTATTAGCATGAAAGTAACCTTTTGAAAAACTTTGAAAAAAAGTTCCCACCAGCCTTCTATTTTAGCCAATGTATACGGCACCTACATTTAAATAACAATTATTCCAATATGTTACCAAAAAGAAAGAGCCTTTTGTCACTTTACTTTAAAAAATGTTACATTTGCTATGGTAAATGAAACTAAACTAATTATTCTTGGTGAATTGAATGCATTACAAATAAATAGAACTGAATTTTACATGGAACTGGATTAATAAATAAAATATCTCCTCTCATCAGGGGTTTAATCTCCAATACTAAAGTTAATACTCAAAATCAAGAGAGAATATTACAACAAATCTGAATCAGCAGAGATATGATTTGTATGCACGGATGTAGTAGTTTATGTAGACTGTTCACCACTGTCTGGTCCATTATCAGTGGTTCTTCAGTGCATGGAGGGGCTTTTAGCATGGGCAGCATACCCAAGCAAGTGGCCAAGGCTTTTACACCAAGAAACTTCCTTTTCCTAAGCTTTGGAGTCTTAGGTTATAGTCAAACATGGTCATATTTCTATATTAGGCGAATCAAACTATATGCAACCGCAGTACTTATTATTTGTTTTTTGTGTATCAAATTGAAGGATGAATTTGTACACCAGGGTATTTTATGTAATGGAGCTTACACAATTATTATTAATCAAGGTAAATACCTTAAATGAAACAACTCAGGGGGAAGGCATCCACACTGTATTCTAGACAATAGACCTACATTTTATCCCTTCTCCCTCCTTTATTCTGCCTTTGGAAAAGGAAAATATTGAGACTTAAAATAACTCTAAGGTCATGCACAATATTTTATTATTTTTATTTATTAATTAAGTAACTCCCCATAGTTTAACTACTTAGACCAATAATCATTAATTAAAAATAACACCAGCCACTTTAATTTGTATTATTTTATAATCTCTTCCCACTTCAATTTTTGTAGTGATAAAATTCAGACTCCAGACTTCTAGGGGAGACCCAATTATATTACTTACCCCTCCAGCAGTCCCTCGCTGGCTCTAGGTACCTCATAGAGTTGTCTGACAACTTCCTGCTCTCTGCTTGATGGATGTGTGTTGACTGTGTTGAGTCTTCCCTCTGCTCTGATTGGTGAGTGGACAACACCATCCACCAATCAGCTGCTTGCAGCGGTCTACTTGGTATGACAGCAGCCTGTCATACGCAGTAATTGTGGTCTTGGCTAGCTGCTGGGAATCATGCCAGTCAGGCCCATGCAGCTGCAGGCAGACAACCAGCCCCAAAAGAGGAAGAATATACTGACTTGGGGGAAAGGTGCCTCCCTGCCCTCTGGCCCAGCCAACCCCTGAATGCATTAACATAGTTTTGCGCTAGCTGCAAGAAAATTATGTAACCCCTGGTGGCTGCAACATAAACACACTTCTTTGCTGAATAAACCATAAAAAAGTGGACTTATACTGAACAGCAGCATATTCCTGCAGGCATTTTAGCAGCCAATCCTGTAATTTATTTACCATGAATAGAATTGTTTAGGAACAATTTCCTAACCAGGACCTTTCTCATTGTTCCATGGCTTTAACGATGGACTTACTGATTTACTCCTCATCATTATCAACATTTATTTATATAGTGCCAGCAAATTCCGTAGCGGTTTACAATTGGGAATAAACATTAATAAAACAATACTGGGTAATACATATAGACAGAGAGATAAGAGAACCCTGCTTGCAAGCTTACAATCCTCATACAATAAAAACAAAATACTGTGCTTGGTTTTAATTCTCTTCAATGTGACTTGCAAATCCATCATCACCAAGCCTGTTATAATATTTTGCACCACTATGTACATACCATTAATACTAAAGCGTCAAACAATTGTGAAGCATTTAATGGAAGTGGTAATTTACTACAATATGTAAAGTGAATATCTGAGACTCCACTTTCTTCTCACCCTTTGGTGCACCTTCTTGTGGGTAAAGAAAATAAATTACTACGTTAACTGTACAAGAGGAGAGCTAAATAGAATTTCATATCTGAAATAAATAGATACATTCTGTTGTGATATTTTATTTTTAGGGGGGAGTTCAATTGGCCATGTTACCCTCGAAGGGAACGTGGCCTACGCACTATTACCATTCATACGGTAATTTTAACCCAGATTTCTGCTCGCAGCTCCCTGAGCCACAAGCAAAAATATGCGTTAAAAATTACCGTAGTAGCTGTAATAATGCGCACTATTACCGTACTGACGGTGCAGGCCACGTTACTTTTGAGAGTAATGCGGACAATTGAACCCCCCCCCCCAGAGTGCAAAGTGAGTGTAAAACCAATATATTTGCTGTCTACTTAAGCTTTTTTTAACTTTAAGTACAATTCAATTGAAGCATAATTGAAGTGACTAGATAAACAAAGAGAGCAAGTTCTTACATACATTATAATTACTACAATAATAGAGGATATAGAAGGAATAGAAAATGCTAAATAAATCATATAGTAATTACTGAGATGCATAGCAATCAACTACAACAAGCCTAATATGATTATCAACATATTTATAATACTAACATCAAAATAATTATTAAATTAGAAACTGAAATATATACATTGTATGGAAATAAATCAGAGGAGATAATAATAAGAAAGAAGGACTAGAAAACAGGGGGAATGTATAGTAAGAGAGGAAGAGAGATAAGTGGGATAATCTTACAATAGGCAAAAAACACATGAGCTATGGCCCACACACCCCAGATATTTTTTAGGAGATTGTTCTGAAAAAAATCACTAGGAAGGGCCTTTAGATCCAGTGATACCAAGTGGATAGATGTCTTAAGGGTTGCTAATGGAAGCTGTAACCCCACCTATGTTAGAGACCAAGCAAATTTTCAATCAGTTATGGTGGAAATGTTGGTTTTCCATCTCTTAGTCACACAAAAGCGGCTGCCTAGGCAGATATGAGTTGCCAAATTACAATTCTGAATTTGGAAGGTCTTTGGATGTCTAATAGCAAAAACCAAATAATGAATTGTATAGGGATTTGCTGCGACTAGGATATAAGCCTGAAGGCTCTTTTCCTTAATAATTGAATAAGGATACATGCCCATCATATATGGTACCACCTAAGGAACCTTTATAGTACATCCTAATTTATGTTTATAAACAGAATAAAACAAAAAATATATATATTTTCATTCCAGTTAAGAACTTTAGCTCAGACACTCTAGACTACATTAAGTAAGAGCAAACAAAGCATAAGAGATGTTTAAAACAATCTAGATAAGTAACTAAATCTATAAGAAACAGCAGTGCATTAACCAAAAGAATAGTTCTGCACACCTCTCTCCTGTGACTGCCAATATCACATGGTATTTTGACACCACAGAATGCCTTGTGTGGTCAACATTTCTGAGCACCAAATATGAACATACACAGACAGGAACTGATTGTCAGCAGTTCTGCACTCAGAGGTCTGATGTGTGATCATCGATCCCTTCTGAGTGTCGAGCTAATCCTCAATCTGCAGGAAGGACACTCTGATCAGATCAGGCTGACGCCTACCCCCTGCTGCTTCTTACATTAGAGGCAGAAGGTGGAGGACAGCATCTGCTACTCTTCAGACTGGGACTGTGGTGCCGGCGTAACAGCCCAGCACCACATTTCCAATGTTCATCCATACATACATGTAACTTAAAATGTGTGCTACTCTTAATATGTTCTAATAAAATGTACTTTTACAGAGAACCAACTGAGGTTTTGAAACTATCTGAAAAAACATCAAATTAACCTTTATAAAATCTAGACCTTGAAGTGAAACTTATTTGCCAGCACCTGGTGAAAACCCTTCGTGGGGTTAAAAATGTGTAAAGGAAGTGACATCATGCTCTTCCCTGAGTGCTCTGATTGAGTCCTCTAAGCCCGGTGATCTGTTTGATCTGCCATCATCATCTATTTATATATTATCCTGTCCCTCCTCTTGTGTTCCTTCCCATAGTTATTATTATTATTAGTTTTTATTTATAGGGCGCCACTAGGTATCCATAACGCCATACAGGGACAGACAGAATCACAGTACAGGGTGAGACAGCACGGTACAGTTAACAAAAAGCACAGTAACTCGGAAGCTCAAAGTACAGCTAGCTGACAGGTGCGAGACCCCAGCGGGGTAGAGAGAGGGTAGAAGGGCAGAAGGACCTCACGGAAGAGACAACAAGCTGGAGAGCAGAGTTAAGGTGGTGGAGAACAGGAGGAGAGGAGGCCCTGCTCGAAGGAGCGTACAATCTAAGGGGAGGGTAGGATGGACAGAGACGCAAGGGTAGGAGGAGGAAAGGGGGAGAACGGAGGCTGAACGGATCACTTCTCCCCCATGCCATCCCTCTCCCTCTATCTGCCTCCGCCACATAGTCCTCGGGATCAGTGAGTCCCACCACCTCAGTGCTGCAGTGACAGAGCTCCATATATCTGCTCAAATTAGTTCTGTCACCATGTGTCAAATTGTGAAAAATTGTCAGAGTGAAGTTCAAGCATTGTGCGAATGGTGTCTGACAGAACGGACTCCATGCAGCAAAATATCCAACTTCAATCCAACAGCTGAATCTTTAATTCGGGTACCTGTTCTTTTTAGGCTTATTGATTAGTCTATTTCGGACAATGGTACAGTTGTCAGCTGTTCACGATAACAAAAAGGTGTATAGTGCCTGATAGAACAGACACTACAAGGCAATATGTCACTTTTACTGTATCTCAATTTAGTTATCATAATTTAATTGTATCATGTATTCTACTGAATCTATGGAAGATACTTTGTAAAATATAAAAAAAAAGGAAGTCCTAAAGAAGTTTCACTTAAAATGCGAGTGCTTGGCACACACTAATTTTATTTTTTATCTACTCCTATATTCATAATAAAAAAAAAACATTCTAAGTGCATTAATGGCAGTAGATAGATTGTTACCTTAAGTATAGTGCAAACTGGTGTAGTCACCAAGCTAAGAGTTTGTGTCTGACACATCAAGTATCACAGATGCACAGTAACAGCAGGAATTTAATACCAGACTCGTTGGAATCTCCTGTGAATATGACGTCAGATATCATTTCAATAATACCATGTCTGAAATCAACATACTTCATCTATTAAGGTTACTTGAAGAAGTCTAATGTGTATAATAATAAGGGGCTGATTCATTAAGGATCTTAACTTAAGAAACTTCTTATTTAAGTCTCCTGGACAAAACCATGTTACAATGCAAGGGGTGCAAATTAGTATTCTGTTTTGCACATAAGTTAAATACTGACTGTTTTTTCATGTAGCACACAAATATCAACTTTAAATTTCAGTGTACAAATAAGCTATGAATCAAAATGTTAATAAACGGAAATACAGTAGGGCTATATGGCAAGGATGAATGCTAATAGATATAATAACAACAGGAGGCACTTTAAAAATAACCAGAAGGGTTTATTGAATATCCTATAACTCAATGGTAATGTTGGGATGAAGCTATAAAATAAAAAATAGAATATATAATAAATAAAAAATAAAATAAAAAATAAAAAATAAAAAGTTAAAAAATGAAAAAATAAATAAAAATAAAAATATGTATAAGGTCAAAATGGATGAAAAAATGAAAATTCAAAATATAAAAATAAAAATATAAACCATATAAACAAATCCAAAGTAGGTAAGACGAGGAGGGAAAATAACGTTCTAACCTCTGGCAGAATGGTCAGAAAAAAACAGCAGTCATGTATACTATTGAAAAACACATTTATTTATTTTTTGTTATATTTTTATATTTTTTCTCAATTATACTCTATAAGAGCTATTTGATTTTTATATTTCATTTATTTTTGGTATACGTATAATACATTACCCCCTATGTGACATAAAAGAAACTAAAGTTCTCTTTTTTACTTAGACCCAGCCTATCTTTGAGGCATGTCCATTTCCACCAATTAAAATATTATTAGGGAGGTGTCTAAAGCGGATGCTCTGTATATAAACACCGCCCCTTCTCATTATATTTTTATCCCTGAAGAAGCCCCCGATGGAGGGGTGAAACGCGTTGGGTACTAGTTTTTATTACTTTCTACCAGAAAAGGTTTTACTCCTGTTTTATTTATCTACATATCACACAGCACTGAGGCATATCCAGGCTGTCCGATACCGGAAGTGCGGCGTTTGGAACGCAGGCTTGCGTTCCAACATACAGGAGGAGAAGGTGAGCTCACTGAAATCCAGCTACAGTCTGCGGTGCACCGTCTCCGGAAGGAGAGAGCCCCCGTTCATAGCTTTGGAGGCTTTACGGACTCTGACACTGTTATTGAACATCCTATAAGATCTTTACAGAGGTAATATTCATCTTTTATATTTATCGCTGGAACTGTGTTTTTCAGTAGTATACATGACTGCTGTTTTTTTCTGACCATTCTGCCAGAGGTTAGAACGTTATTTTCCCTCCTCTTCTTACATACTTTGGATTTGTTTATATGGTTTATATTTTTATTTTTATATTTTGAATTTTCATTTTTTCATCCATTTTGACCTTATACATATTTTTATTTTTATTTATTTTTTCATTTTTTAACTTTTTATTTTTTATTTTTTATTTTATTTTTTATTTATTATATATTCTATTTTTTATTTTATAGCTTCATCCCAACATTACCGTTGAGTTATAGGATATTCAATAAACCCTTCTGGTTATTTTTAAAGTGCCTCCTGTTGTTATTATATCTATTAGCATTCATCCTTGCCATACAGCCCTACTGTATTTCCGTTTATTAACATTTTGATTCATAGCGCCGTGGGTGAATATTATGTTTACATTGATCTATATTGGGGAGTTTGGAATTCGTCCCACACAGACCCACTCTGGCAGCTTTACATATCTTTAGAGCAGCGCTGTTATCCCTACACTTTTTCTATAAAAATAAGCTATCAAGTATTTGTGTGCTACATGAAAAAACAGTCAGTATTTAACTTATGTGCAAAACAGAATACTAATTGGCACCCCTTGCATTGTAACATGGTTTTTGTCCAGAAGACTTAAATAAAAAGTTTCTTAAGTTAAGATCCTTAATGAATCAGGCCCTAGGTGAGGAAGGCCATATAAGACAACTGGTCATTAAACATCCTGTACAGTATATGCTACAGCAAACAAAACATATTTCTGATATATTTCTCAAAATTATGTATTTTATTAAGTTATAAATTTACATTGTATAATAACCTTATTGTCATTTTGCAAGTATTACAATGCTTTGGGAAAAGTGGTTTCTTCTTTGTGGACAAGTGCGTTTTCAAAGGGTTAAATTACTTTGGCCTGCTGATTTTTGAAGTGCAGGTGATAAAATCCTATATATAATAGTTTAATCTAGCCTGGTCCAAATTAGTTCTCAGTATGCAAACTAGTATCAAAATGGGCATAATTAAGAATTTTACACGTAAACCATTTGTAAAAATAATTCACATTTTTTGTAGTGACGGAACACAGCTTCTCTAACTGCATTTGTGTACAGGGCAGAAATCAGTCTCTACGTTTCTTTATCAGTCCAAAGGTTGTTGTCCTTCATAGATACAGTATCTGTTTCAAAGGCTATAAGCCACAGAACACATTTTAATGCAGCTTGTAAATTCTTACCATTTAATAAATACATGTAAATCTAATTTTACCACTTATATTTGCACAGTATTTAAAATATTTAATTTTTAATGTAGTTAAATTTATCTTTTTTGTCAATTCACAGCATTTTATTAAATGGAAAGAAGTGTGATAAGCTTGGTAGTAAAGCTGATCCTGTAATTTTGAGAAACTAATACCAATGCTATTGTCTATGTGGGTACACACATATTATTAAAATGAGCTGTCCTGGGGGTGTGGCTTGAATGCAGAGTGAAGCGGCTGCCTATTCCAGAGCTCCTCTCTACTCTGTCTGAAAAACCATTGAAAACCAATCATGTTTCTAAACAACATCCCATATGAATGATAACGTACACGACTCCAATGGTCCCTGAAGATTTCAAATGTAGAGACCTCAGCTGCCTTCCCCATCACCTCATCACCCATGCCTCTTGGCATAGAACTTGCTGCGCTCCATTCAATCCGGCAACATTGTGGGATAGATTTACTAAGCTGCGGGTTTGAAAAAGTGGGGATGTTGCCTACAGCAACCAATCAGATTCTAGCTGTCATTTTGAAGAAGGTACTAAATAAATGAAAGCTAGAATCTGATTGGTTGCTATAGGCAACATCCCCACTTTTTCAAACCCGCAGCTTAGTAAATCTAGCCCTGTGTCTCTTTCTCCTCCACAATATTGCAAATAATTTGCCTCCTACCTCACTCAGAAGGGAACTAAAACGCTGTTTCACTCATCTCCACTTATTACATCCTCCCAATGCAGACTACACCCGAGAGTGGAAGGAAACCCAATCACCCAGAGAAAACCCATGCAAACACGGGGACAACATACATACTTCATACAGATAAGTCCAGGTTGGGAACCAAATTCATGACCCCAGCGAAGTGGAAAAGACATTCAAGGAGAAACAGCCTGAATTGCTTTCTAGAAGGTATGATGTAAGTAGACCAAATTATTATTATTAATGAACTTATGGGTATAGACTACTGGTTACTTTAGTTAATATGCATGCCCCTAATGAGAATCAAGCATCTTTTTTCTTGTCCTTAGACCAAAAACTATGTCAGAATAGACAAGGTGAAGTGCTCATGACAGGAGATTTTAAGATCATGGTAGATGTCAAAATAGATATATTAAGTCTCCCCCATCCTCTGGATATGATTTGCCTCGCTAATGGGTAAACTTATGAGTACTTGCAAATTCTCTCTTTTCCCCCGAAAAGACGAAATGCTTAGACCTCTCTTTCTCTTTTTTTATGTTTATGTTACTATAACCTTCTTAGAAAGGGTACTATGTACACAAGTTGGGTTGGCATAGAGTTTCAGGCCCACCTACATGGCTGGCAAAAAATGAGGACTAGAGTTGTCTATTTCAACTTCAATGTCATTTATACCATCTAGACTTCACAATATTTTTATGTCTACTTCCCTTCTTTGCTGTTTTACCCAGAAATTATTTTAAAATAATTATTTTGCAGTGCAAGTCTCACCGCTTTAACCTTGTAAGTCCTTTCACTTAAAGATTGATATAGCCTGAACATATGTGAGCTGATCATATGACGTCACAGGTACTGTAAGGTTCAATCAATATTACAACACATAATATATATATATTACTGTCACCTAATCTAGAAGCAATACAAATATCTGGACACTGGGGGCTTGATTTATGTCCAGATCTCCATCCGTTTGCAAAGTGTATCTTGTGTGAAATAGCTCTGTGTATACCCAGAAAGATTTTTTGGTGAAATATCCGCTCACTTTTGTTCGTGCCCCATAGAGACCCGAGCAAAAGTGAGCATTACTTGTTACCATATAAAAGGTAAAAATGCAGTGATGTTACGAATCTGCCCCTAAGGGTGTTCCAACACTCATATGGCCGATTCAAGTATTTGTCCTAAGTATCATGCTTTCACCTGTATCTTTGGCACTCACTATAGTCCAGGTGTAAATGCCAACTGATAGTGAAGAGTGACACATCATTATATTTGAATTAAAAACTACACATAAGTATGCATGCCAGCAGCTGTCACAGAACAACTGTATGCAGGTAAGATATACTATAAAAACACATTGTATGTATAGTACACATTGTTTATGTGATTAATGTAACAAAATGTTTATGTGAAAATAAATAGTTATATAAATGATTATACTATTAGGAGCTGTTATTTTATTTCCTGATCAAATAAAAGTTTTATGCATTCCGTTTTTATTGTATTTGGCAAGTATACTGCAGTCTATTAGGTGTGTTTATGCAGAACAAGTACTGTTTAGGCAGAGTATACAGTATACAGTAAACTGTATTGTTATGGCCTTTTGTTTTTATTTTACATGTTGTGCAGGATATACAGTATATTTTTTTCCTGTATACGTCCTATTTAATGTAATTATAAATCTAATACCCCCCAACTTTTCACTTTGACTTATTTACATCTGCCTGGTATTTAATTTGTATAAAAGAAATTCTAACTGTAAAAACTACTCACATTCCAATAAGAAAACAAAAAATTGAAGTTTAAAGAAAACAATAAAAATGTATTTGAATGTAACATAGATACATGACAAGCAAAGCTGTGATGAGTATACAGTCAGTCATTAGTGATCACCTGCCTAAAAGCAGTATACTATTCTTTACTATTAAGTATGCTATTAAGTATACGATTAAGTTTGAAAACTTGTAAAATATCATCAATCATCACAAACATGTATAATATTTGAGATGTAACAATTCCAATATATTTGTATATATATATTTCCATATATATATGTATTCATACATGTCAAACTGTCATTTTTTTAGACAGCAAATATCTCTATTATGAACTAAGCAAAGTCCACAGCAATATAGATGGAATTGATAAATCCAAGTATATTATACTGATAACTATTCAGCAGCATTTCTCCTGGTTCACTTTGCCATCAGAAGACTTTGGAGAGTAGGTCCACACACTGTGGGCTCCCGGAACAGGAGAGATGAAGTCAAAACGATTAACAAGCTTCGAGATTGTGTTGATTGCCCTTTTTGTGTTGATGACGGCTGTCTGCATTGCATTAGTAGTGCTTTATTTTGTGGAAGATCCCAAATCAGAAAAAGAAAGTGGTAAGTCCTGAAATGGTCTTCAGAAAAAAGCTATGGAGTTGATTACTTTATGTATTATATTATTGATCACAATTGATAGCAAAGTGGGTGGCTTGGGTTTGAAACAGGTGAATTTTTAAACTTTATATTTATTTTTGCTAAAGGGTGAAATGGTAATATTTTAATTCTACAAACCTGTGTTACATGACAACTTTTTCCTCCTTGTTGCTACAATATTGTTATATCACCGTCCATGTGAATAAAGTACAGAGATCTCAAGATCTCATATCATGTTTTATCTCTTGGGCTATTTCCAGAGAGAAATGGAGGGTGGGTTTGGAGCATATTCAAAGCTATTTGACATGTTAGATACACTCTTATAATGCTGCTCTAATCACAAAGATAAGTTTATGAAACAATGGGTGTGTTTTTTTTAGAAAACAGTAGGTACCTACATGGGGACTTAAGAATGCCGCATCTTCCACACTCCTGGACATTTCATGAGCAGAGATAAAAGGTCTCTGTTGATTTATAAAGAAAAAAATGTCCATCTTGACATAGCTTTACAGTGGTAGGAAGCACATCATCTCTGTATGCCTAAACTTGCCCCCAAGGATATTACAGTTTTGAAATGTAACCTTTATTAAGCTCTTTATAATAAAAAAAATAGATAACAGAGGCTAAAGAAATAAAAGTAGGTACAAACCTAACTACTGACAACACATTAAACATGAAAAGACCATGACACATATTTTCCATCGCTTTGCAGTCTTATAGATAAGTGCCACACACTTCTGCAAAAATGTATTTATTATAACTAGAATGAGTATGCTGCAAACACTCCTTGTTAACAAAGGTGTTATGGTTTACATTTATGTCATAATATTAAGGGAAAAAAGGAAATAGCAGGAACATTGTTTTTATGCGGTAATTACGTACCTGAGTAGCCAAATGCCATAGATATATCTACACTAATTCTACAGAAAGGCAAGCAGGGAATTACAGATTTCGATCTGATATACTGATAACACTGTTGTACTATATTTTATTTGACTTTAATTTTAGTTTTACCAGTTAAATATATAATCCTCTGTGGCATAAAAGCTGTGGGCATTAGAGATGGTATGGATAGATCCCATGGTAATGTTTTCATGTTGTGGACGTCAAAGACCAGGCCAAGGATATGTAAGGATACTATAACATTACTGTAATTAAAACAACAACATTCTCCTGGGAAAAGAGTAGTTTCCCTGTTGATGCTGCAATAGAGGAAAATGACATGCTGCAAGCATCTAACTCTCTTGTAGGAAGAAGTCCATAGTCTAGAAAAGTAGGGATAGGACCATGGTTGGGTAATGCTATTGTGGTAGGCTTAGGCCACCTTCTACTTTAGTGACATTTGTACATTAGTTTATATGGGCATGTCCATATGGTAAGCTGCCCCAGCCGGCCTTTATTTCCTCAGAGGGCTGCTCCTCACAGCTGCTCACACCTATCCATGTCGGCGGAATGAGACTGTGCAGAGAACCAATAATGTCATAAGCGGTTTTCCTCCCTCTATATGACTGAAGCAGTAGTGTGAATGGTTGTAAAGAGCATATCTCTGACTCTTCCTCCACTGCACACCAAACCAAGGTAAGAGACAGTGGAGATGAGGAAGATTAAAATATTTGGCAAAGGTGGGAAAATGTGGGAAAAGGGGAGTGTTGGGTGAGCATAATGTGGGAAAAGGGGAGAGTCGGAGGGGCATTATATGGGGAAAGGGGAGGGTCTGGGAACATAATTCTATTTTTTAATGTAGGGAAGGGGGAGGGTCGGGGTGAAATAATGTGGGAAAAGGAGAGGGTTGGGGGCAGGGCTGCCAAGAGGAATTCAGGGCCCGGGTACAACAAACTCATGGGGCCCCCCCATAGTTGAGTAAGCCCTAAAAAATTTTTGCGACGCCTAACGGCGGCGCAAAAAACACGACGCGGGTTTGGTCATACATTCAGGGGCGTGTCAATGCGCCATTGGGGCGTGGCTAGCCTAACGACGGTGCAAAAATTTTCGGGAATGTGGTCATACATTTGGGGCCGTGGCAATGCACCGTTGGGCGCATAGCTAGCACATCAAAATCACTAGGTCCTGAATTCACCACAGCGTCACATATGTCCAAGCACTCCTGACTTTTAAGACATCCAGCACCACAGTGTAGTATACAAAGAATGCAGTGTGTACACAAACAGTTCAGTCTTGGCCTGCGCCCACTGGGCTCACCAAACATTGGCATTGTCCCTACTAGAATCACAACATTTCACACACTATGCTGCTCTGTCCTACCTGTTCTTCTCACTTTCTCCACCCGAGGCTGCTGGTTTCTTTAGTTGTGGCTTGCCTGGATCTTGGAATGTAGAAGGACCTATTTGGGAAAAAAATGGCTACATTTAGAAAATTTCAGTCAGACGCAGCGTTAAATCAATAGCACCCACGATTAATAATTAGGCCTTCCTCCAGCCCCAACATTAAAATAATAGAATTCACATGTAATAAATAAACCTATTTCCCGTCATGCAAACAGCCTAGCAATACCTATTTCCCGCAACCATCACTGCCATTAAATAATTCATAGTCACATTTAATAAATAGACCTCATCCTCCCCAAACTCACCTCCACATTCAATAGGCCCCAAATCACCCCATCTTAAATTAATAATCCCCACTATTAAATTGCCTCACCATCACCCTACAAACAAAATAGCGCCCATTAATTAGCCACCACCTACCGCACACACACTACATTGCAACAAGCCCCATCACAACTACACTGCGCCCTCCATGCTGCTTTCCCCCCTTTTTATTCACTCTGTGCCTCTTTGCCCCTTTTTTTTATAACTCTGTGCCTCTCTGCCGCTGTTTTCCTCCTCTGTGCCTCTCTGCCCCTGTTTTCCTCCTCTGTGCCTCTCTTTTCCTCCTCTGTGCCTCTCTTTTCCTCCTCTGTGCCCCCTTTTCCTCCTCTGTGCCCCTCTTTTCCTCCTCTGTGCCCCTCTTTTCCTCCTCTGTGCCCCTCTTTTCCTCCTCTGTGCCCCTCTTTTCCTCCTCTGTGCCCCTCTTTTCCTCCTCTGTGCCCCTCTTTTCCTCCTCTGTGCCTCTCTTTTCCTCCTCTGTGCCTCTCTTTTCCTCCCCTGTGCCTCTCTTTTCCTCCTCTGTGCCTCTCTTTTCCTCCTCTGTGCCTCTCTTTTCCTCCTCTGTGCCTCTCTTTTCCTCCTCTGTCCCTCTCTTTTCCTCCTCTGTGCCTCTCAGTTTCTTTCCTTACCTTTTGTCAGCTTCTTTCTTTTCTTCTCTTCTCTTCTGTCTTCTCTTCTTTCTTCTTCTTTGGTCTTGTCAGGCTGCGGCGCTCCTCACTGACTGACTGCCGGGCGTGACTTGATGACGTCACGCCCGACAGTCAGTGTGAATGGAGAAGACAGGAGAGGAGGGACGCGGCGCCGCGGTCACGTGAGTATTGATTTTTTTATTTTTTTTTTATTTCTTATAGCTCCCCCCACCAACGCCCCCCCCCCCCTCCCCCTACCCCGCGGGAATTTTTTTTTTAAAAAAATAAAAATACGCAAAATACAAAAAAATAAAATAAAAAAAAAAAAATGACAAAAAATAGCAGCAAGGGCCCGGCCCGGGCCCCCTGGCATGGCCGGGCCCGGGTAAAATGTACCCGCTCCCCCCCCCTCTCGGCGGCTCTGGTTGGGGGTATAAAGTGAGAAAAGGGGAGGGTTGGGGTGAAAAATGTAGGAAAACGGAAGGAATGGGGGGATGAAGTGAGCAAAGGCCCGGGGGGATCATGGTATGCACATTGTATATCATTGTATAGTGCCTACTAATATGCTCTATGTATTGTGGTCTCTAGAATAGAAGGGGCTAGTAGGTGTTACATTTGCTTATACCTGTTTGAGATAACCATATTTTCATGACCGCACAGGTTTTATCACACTCCTTTTACCCTTTGTGTTGCTCTGGTAGAAGAAGGACCACTTGTTTGTATTTGCTCCCGGCCAAAGATGCTGGGCCCAGAGTATATGTCAGGGTGTATATAGAAACTGAGGAACTTTTTCAGCTATAAACCCAGCAGATGTACATACCTCAAATTAAGTCTAACATTTACAGAAATCTCCGAGAATATATAAATTTGAAATGCTTTATTTTATTTTTAGATAAAACAGTATCGCCATTGCCAGAAAAGATTAAACCAAGTGTACATGATGATTGACAAACAGGTAGTAAGCAAACCTGAGATAATGAACATGACAAATCAATACTAATAAACTGGGTAATCTTGACCGTATCTGGCAAATAAATAGGTGTTGGCATGTTATTTGTGTGCATATTATGTACAGGGAGCAGGAGGGTGAGGAAAGGGATGTGTGTTGGGGTGGTAACTTTTAAAAAAAGCACATTTGGGGGTAGATTCAATTCCCCGCATTGTTCTAAAGAACACTATTACCGTTACTACGGGAATAACTGCACATTATTACCGTTACTAAGGTAATTTCTAAGCTAATTTTTGCTCGCGAGCAAAAATCCACGTTGACATTACCGCAGTAAAGGTATTAGTGCGCGGGCCGCATTGCTCTAAAGAACAAGAAGGGAGATTGAATCTACCTGTTGGAGTTCAAATCCCCTGTATGCTGAGTCCATGTGAGGCATTTGTCTTTCTTTATGCTGTATTCAGGGGCTGCCTGGGTTTGGGGTTTGCCCCTTTTTTTAGTCTTATAGTTGGCTACCTCAGGATGGGTCACTTGGCTATCTGCATTTTTTTCCTTTAAAATGTTCCTAATAGGGTGCTGAGCCAAGTCTGGCTCCCTGGGCTAAAATTTTCCAGCCAGTCCCTGGCTGTATTGTCTGTTTTCGCCCATGAAATTGTACATAGACCAATAGGTGCCTACAATTACAGCAGAAGTCACAACTAAGCACCCATGTACTGAATTATTACCTGATGTCATGCCCCTTATTTCAAGAGGGGAACCCCTTTAAAGAATAGTGGTTATCAAAATAATTTTTTAGATGATATATAAAATGAAATATAGTTTTATATTACCGCTTATTTTTTGAGAAAACTAGATTGTTTAAAATGTACTTGGTTTTTTGTTTGGGCTCGGGCTTCCAGTTCCAGATTCATATAATAATAAATATATAGCCGAAAGCAGTTGGAGGACAGAGTCAATACTTATACGGGCCACTATCCTCATTAAATACACTAGAGGAAGCTTCACTTGAGGGTCCCAATGATACAGGCAATAGTCTCCACTGGCCTGGGGGTTTTGGTAAATAGGGAGGAGTGAAAACTCTTGTTTGTCTCCAGATTTAGGGCTTTTCACCCGATGATAAATAGACTATAACTAACTTTAACTAAGTTTTGATAATAATTAATAATTCTGTAAAAGCCTTATTAAAATAGAAAGTATTCACATCTCTAAGAAATTGTGGGCAACTACAGGAAATTCTATTGTACTACTGTGACCAACTCTGTATTCAGAACTTCTGATTAATAGCACAGAAAAAACCAGAGCAGGAATATGCTAAATGTGTTTCAAGCTTATTAGCTGTCAGGAGTGTGTTATTTGGAACAATGGCTTATTATTAATTATTATTTTTATTACTAGAGAAACCACCTTAAATTAAACTGAAATGTAATGAGTAAATTACTTTATTAACATAATTCAATAACTTTTTATACACTACATTACATGTAGAAACAATGGAGTATAATGAATAAATAACTATATTATCAAATCACTATATTAACTAAAGAATTTCTTTATACACTACAATATATGTATAACTTCTTCCATCGAAGTTACATTGCTGGGCATGGTCTCTGCAAGACGTGCTGATATATGTGGCTGCAGATAACTGTCACAGTTTCCAGACCACCCAGCAGGTCACATGTTCCAGATCACCCAGCAAGTGCACAGGGAGCGTTCACTTACTGTCACAATTTCCAGAGCAACCAGCTCAATGATAGAGGATAATGATAATGCATTTTTGTTAATGGCAAGTTGACATTTTGCGAAATAACTCTGAAATCATTACATCAATCATTTGTTGCAAATATACAGACCAAGACCTTTAATTTGGTATATGATGTGCCCTACTCAGACAACGCCTTTATATAAATAAGTCACGCATAAAAAGTTGTACTTATGATATTAAAATATAGATTATTATTATCCTCTTTCTCTTTTATTTTTAGTGCAGTACATTAAGGGGATCATGATACAAATACATAACATACAATGACATGAAACATCTTAGAGGTGTGGGGAACAGTTGATACATAAGGCAGTGGAATTGAAATTGTAGCTGGTTATGGGGAGTGTGTGTGTGTGTGTGTGTGTGTGTGTGTATTAACAGTCACCAATATTAAAGTATTCGACATTTCTGTGCAACCCATACTGATTAACCATTAAGGTTAGGCTAGAGTGGTTTAAAATACATTACAATTATAGTAAAAGCTTCTTAAAACAGAAGGTATTTCTATGCCTTTGCTGAAAATAGCATTGCCTCACAAGACCAAAACATGAGAGATGTAATTCTGATTTAAGATACATTACTTTAATTGCATAACTGTTCTCATTCCATACACATCGATATCAGTGGATCTTTATGCTACCTTCTTATCCACATGTTTGCGTCACTTTAAAACGCTTTCTCGATACAAAAACACTGTAAATTATCGGAGCAAAAATGAGTCAATTCTGGAGCACAGTCCATAGTTTATCTTAGGATTCCATAAACTGGAAAACACAAGCTCCATATTTATCCACAGAAAATATTCAAGCTCTGACCTACTTTTTCTTTGATATATAGGTTAAAATGAAAAAAAAAGTAAAATGTATTTATGGGACATATAGGTTATCACTATATTCCCTTGCACATTGGATTGGACAATGTAACTTTTAAGAAATTTATATGTAAGAATTACCTGTATGTTAAAATCATTATTTGTTCATGACTACAGTATATAAGAGTCAAAGGAATGCAAAATTATCAAACATGTTTTTATTTAATACATCAAGATGTGTTCTATATAATAGCCCCAGTCCCCTACATCTGTGCTTCAAAGCCAGTGGAAATAATGACAAAGTGATAATGTATGCCTCAGATGTTAACAAGCAGCCAAATGCTTTAATCTACCGGGTAGCTATTTCACTAGGATATCAAAATGTCGCCCATACAGATCCATGACCACTTGTGTTTTGTTTGTCGAACTTCCATTAAACTGCCTCACAGCGCTGGGGTCATAAATTCAATCCAAGAGCCCTATCTGTATGAAGTTTGGCTGTACTCCCCATGATTGTGTTTACTCTGAGTGCTACAGTTTTATCCCAAAGCCCATTGACATAATTGACTTCTGGCAAAATAGCCCCTATAGTGTGTGTATGTTTGTGTTAGGGATCTAGAATTAAGCTCCAATGGGGCAGGGACCGATGTAAATTATTAGATATTCTCTGTACAGCACTGCATACTATGAGTGGTGCTATATTAATAAATAATAATAATTGCTGTTAAATATTTCAAAACTGATGAGTTTTTTTAAAAAGGTACCACAACAACTTGTAAAGTCTATGAAATGGTTTGCCCATGAAACACATACATTCGAAAAAAAAGTGTTATACACTAATATGCTAGTTTACAAAGTAATGCTGATAACGAAATAATTGGTACATGCTTAATGTTAACTCATATTTTGCAATAAAAGCAGCTAAAGCTTAACCCCTTCAGTGCTAAAGTGCTTAGATTCATCTTCCACATATAGCCCTAAAGTTCTATGGTCCTTAGCACCTGTGGGTTCAACGTAGTTAATACCACCCCCCAATGTTTTTTCTTGTTGGGCTCAGAGAAGAGGCGGAGATTAATGATGTCATTGTGTCGGTGACATAAGTGAGTGCTCTGGTGCTCAGCAACTGCACTGCAGAAAAAAATATGTAGTACAGGGGACAGTGAGAGGACACTAGAGGTGTCCTGTGTCTCCCATCCTGGCACCTACAGCCTCAAACCCACCATCATTAAAAAAAGGGGAGTTCCCTTTTAAACAATGTGACTGCAGAGAGGTTATTGACCGATGTTCATGTGTGATCAGAAATACATTCGGTCGCCATCATTCAACCTGCTGGACTCAGCCGATGTCACTTCCTCCTGGGGTCCTTGACTTTAGAGTGCAATAAACACAATTTTATGCATACAAGCAAAAATAGAAGATTAAATTCATAACTACAAAGAAAGAAAGATTATCTCTTGTCACGGGGGCACTCACTAACTCACAATAGTGTATTGTTAAATGTAACTTAAAATTAGAAATCCTTTATTTCATTAGTTAAAAGTCATATACCACTTACCACAGCAACATTTTTCTAAACTTCAGCCTGAACCCTGTACAATCCCCTATTATTTACCACTGTCAATGTCCCATGGCCCTCAGATTTCGCATTAAATTATATGACTGATTTTGCTCCAGAAAATGCAGTCACTAGCAGAGCCGGATTAAGGGAAGAGAGGCCCCTGGGCTAAGGGTACTGTGAGGGCCCTCCCCATGTGCCCCCCTCCCCCCGTGAATTTACTTCATTCCGTTGTTCCACTCCCTGTAGTGCTTCCACAGCGCGTTGTAATCTTTTTACTGAGGAGATCTCGAGAGAGTGAGACTATGACTCATAGTCTCACTCTCACGAGATCTCCTCAGTAAAGAGATTACTGTGCGCCGTGTAAGTTAGTACTTACACAGTGTAAGCAGGCAACTAACAGCATAACATTTGCTGTTAGCTGCCTGCCATTCTCCTTGAACAGCTGCCCGAGGCCCCTGGGCTGTAGTCCCTTTAGCCCTATTGTTAATCCGGCTCTGGTCACTAGCAAGAAATACTACAACATCCCATTGCTGTCTATATGGCACATTTTGGTTTTTTAATACTGCAGGCAATTTAACATCTTTCAAGTGATATTGACAAAATAGGATTTCTAAATATTTTGTGTAAAATAATGAGGGAATGAATTTTGCATTTTACTGCAGTTAAAAAGAAAGTATAATTTTGATAATATTTATTGTTTTGCTCCTCTGCTATATAATTCTCTAATGCAGAACAGCATCTTCTTTTAGATTCAAGATGTCATTGTTGCAATTGGTCTCAATAGAAACCTTTTCTGATAACTAGATTAAAGACCTTCACATAAGGATTATCCATTTTGCGACACAATTTCTTGTCAGTCAGCGAGGACTTCCATTTAATAATGCAGGCAGGTACAGCAACATGCAAATCCAGCTGGACAACATAGTTTAAAAAAAAGAATGTAAAAAAGAGTAAAATCACACTCACTGCAAATACTGTAACCTATGTTGGTTGGCACTTGTTTGTGCAAATATTCAGGGTTTACAGGGATTTTTTTGATTTGGGATTTACTTTTGAAGTGCATCAAAATACAATAATACTACAAATGAGTGACTGTCAAAGTTATGGGATGGGAAACAATGAGGTCTTGGATAAATATGGAGAGAAAAATAATTCCTGTGCAAAATAACTAAAGCTCAAGTTTTATACAGAACTTCTGAAACAATTGTTTTTAATAAGGTAATTTTTCCTTTCTACACTTACTTTTCCTACACATTATGTGAGGTTGTAGCAGTTGGCAATACAGTTGAGCCTCTAGGATCTAAAATAGTACTATCATAGGCATATGATATATAGACTTTAAAATGCTCTCTCCTTTACCACTGACCTAAATAAAATGTAAGGTAGGTGAGAATAATTAAGTATAGAGCAGTACCAGTGGGGACTTCCAAATGTGCCTCATTAAGAATGACTGATGGAAGTACATGGAAGTACATCAGGCAGACATTGAGAAATGGAGGTCAAATCTGTACTCATCACTCTAATTCTGGCAGAAAAGGTTAGGATTGTGGCTTATAGAATAGATATATGCAAACGTAAAATACATATGTACTTTATTATAATAATGAATATGTTTTCACAAATACTTGAGACTTTCAGAACATTCTATCACACAGGAAAAAAAATAAGTGCCATTAAAAAGGGAAACTTTTTTTCTCTATCCTCACATGTAGCAGAACTACTCACAATGGTAGTGCTGCAGATATTTATATTTTGTTGTTAATGCTTCTATTTATTATGGTCAGGGGCAGGCTGGGATGGGATGCAAGGGGGCATCTGCCCCCCGGGCCTGTCCCATAGTGGGCTCCCTTGGGCTGGGTCACTGGGCCACCTGCATTTTTTTTCCTTTAAAATAGGCTGCTGAATCGAATCTTGCCCTCCGGACCAAAATTGGCCATCCCTCCCTTGATTATGGTGTAGCGATAACATAGATTTTCTATCGCACCAAAATCTATTATCAATGCAATTTACCATTAGAATATTGCCAGATCAGCTGAGTGATAATGAGTGCAGGGCCATCTTTTCCATTGGGCACGATGGCCAGGTGCCCGGGGGCCCCACGGGCAAGGGGGCCTCATAGGCAGGGCTCTTAATTAGTATAAATAATCCTGCAAAAGAAAAAACCTGCAAAAAAAACCTTCAAGGGTCACTGAGCAAGTACATATATCTATCTCTATATATCTATATCTCTATACATATATATATATATATATATATATATGTATGTGTAGGGGCCCCGGTGCACTGCTTTGCCCGGGGGCCCATAATGTTGTTAAGATGGCCCTGAATGAGTGAAAGGACTATTAGTGGTTTGCCAGGCCAATGTGAAGGCATATGCACATGCATAACCTGGCTTGCAGGTTCACACATGCGCAGTAACACTAGAAGCCCCTTCTTTGCACGGGGAAGCCTTCACCGGAGAGATTCAGCAAAAGCTGTGATGCCAGGCAACAGTTATCACTGGACAGGAGGCTATGATAGACAGGGAGAAACACTATTTCTAGCAAAAACACCTATTTTTGTCAGCGAAAGGCTTTTCTCCCTTTCTTAAATAGGCACACAGGATCTCTACTTAAACAGCTTCATTGAATAGGACAGGTAGTGTAGCTTGGCCAATAGGATACTGCAGATGACACAAGTGGCAGAACAAATAATAGGAATAGGACATAGGTGCCAATAATTTTGGGGGGTGCAGATCCAGTATTAAACTCAGTCTTTTTTTCTTCTACTTCTAAGGGATAACATTGTTTTCAATGCCATATCTGTACTCAGAGCTGGATTAAGCCTTTGCCGGGATCCTATTGTCTAAAATTAAAGGCATAGTGTTTTCATTCACCAGACAGAAAAACTATGTTATTGTTACCCTCATTTCTCTCTTATTCCCCTTCCAAACCTTTCTCATTGCAGCCCCTTTCATGTTTCTCTCATTGAAGCTCCCTCTGTGTCACTCCCACAGAAGCCCCCTCTGTGTCATTCCTATTGCTGCCCCCTCCATGTCTCTCCAATTGAAGCCCCCTCTGTGTCTCTCCCATTGCAACATTCTCCGTGTCTCTCCCATTGCAGCCTCCTCCATGCTTTTCTCATTGCAAAACCATCCGTGTCGCTCTCATTGCAGCTCCCTCTGTGTTGCTCTCATTGTAGCCCCGTCCATGTCGCTCTCATTGCAGCACCCTCCGTGTCTCTCCCATTGCAGCATCCTCTGTGTCTCTCCCATTGCAGCATCCTCCGTGTCTCTCCCATTGCAGCCCCCTTGATGTCTCTCTCACTGCTGGTCCGTACCTATATCTGGTGCAAATTCTCAACCTTGCAGCTCCTCCCTCCCCATGGTCATTGCGGGCCTCCCCTCCCCCATAGGTTTCTTTGCAGTCTCCCTCCTCCTCATAGGTTTCATTGCAGCACCCCTTCTCCATCATAGGTCTCATTGCTGCCCCCCCCCCTCCCCCATAGGTTTGTCGCTTTACTTTAGTGGTGCCCTCGCTCCAGGGCCATCCTGCAGCTCTGCTGTTCTCTCTTTACTGCTCAGACAGGATGTGATTACACTTTCTGTCTGAGCACTGCACTGTAGGGCTGTTGGAGACAGTTATTAGTCTCATGTATTTTTAGATGCATGAGGCTAATCTCTCTGTACAGACTCCTCGGACCGCTGCAAGGAATCTGTACAGATAGATTAGTGTCATGCATTTAAAAATACAAGAGACTAATAACTGTCTCCAGAAGCAGGAAATAGGCCTGGGGAGCCCCCTGAGGGAGAGTGGCCCGGAGCATGTGTCCACATTGCCAAATGCCCCCACCCCCCCAAAGATTCGGCTCTGTCTGCACTTGACCACCAGCAGCGGGAGTTACCAAAACCTTCTGCCACTATTTCTATGTAGCTTAAAGACAAAAAGCCAGCCACAGTGTACCATATTTACCTTGGCTCCCTCTTACAGTCTAACTAGTTTCATAGGCTTCAGGGTAGAGTCACAATATTAGTCTGCATCTTGGGAATTTATGCTCTAATAGTCCAAATGAGAATAAAAATAACACTAAAAGGGGATAGTTACCATTTAACTGCTGTTTACAAAGAATTTTTAGTATAGTCTTCTTATGATGACCAATTCTGATGCCTCACTAGTACAGCATTCCCGTTGTGTCCTTTGTTCATTATTTCAAAGGTTAACAGATAAAGTTTATCTGGAAACAGAGCTTTATGACATCACATTTCTACTTTCAAATATTTCAGTTCCTTTCTTATCTTAAATAGACATTTTATTTACTTTGGACCTATGTTCTCCTTGTACAATAACGCAATTTTATGATTAAAGACTGGTACAAAATCATAACATTGTTTTACACCTATGTAAAATCATAACCATGATCTCTAGTTTATCACATTGTGTGATCATTCTCCAGAAAAATACAAATATATTTAAAGATCCAAGTACTCTTAAAATACTGGAATCAAAAATGCTTTATTATCATCATTTATTTATATAGTGCCACAAATTCCATAGTGCTGTTCAGAGAATATTTCACATTCACACACACACACACACTAGTGTTCATTTTCTGTTAGTAGCCAGTTAACCTACTTTTTGGAGTGTGGGAGGAAACCAGAGTACCTAGAGGAAACCCACACAAACACGAAGATAACATACAAACTCAAGGCATTTATTATGCAAACAAAGTGTTTATTGACTTAGGGATTATTTTAAAATATTTTTTATATTTTTAATTTATTTTTAAACATTTATTTTAAATGTACTTTTACGGATATTCACTCCTGTGCTAGCTGAGTGATGCATGCGCAAATATCCCCTGTGATTGGCTGGGTGAAGCAGTAAGTTATGCCTTATCACTCCTGGTATGATCTTATTGACCAGCCCTATCGCCATGTCTTAATAAATAGTCCCTACATTTTCAAAAGAAAACCGTACCACAAAAATATTTTTTAGAACATAAGTACAGTATCAGCTACATATAACTCCATTTTTCTGAAAACTTAATTGGTATGATCTGTGCAACTTGTATGGTATTTTTGTTGACGTTTTTCAGTTTAAGCAGTGCTACTATTTGCCAAAAACATAGGTGTAGTGGTGAAAGATCTTAAGGTCCTAAACCTACTCTCTTCCTTATAACGACTCCTATATTTCATCACTTACTTACCTGGGCTCTTACCATGATACATGGACTCTCATGCAAGTGGGTGAAAGTTTGTGTTTGCCAACCAATTGCTGACCTGAATGGACCATTGCACATGCACAGTAATTTGTATATCCACAAAAGACGGCAGATGAAATAAAGAAAGTAACACCATAGACAAGCAACGTGAGTAAAACAAGAACCTGGAATATGAAGGAAAGCACTTGTACTGTCATATTTAGCATGGTACAAACACTTGCATTGGCTCCTTTATGCAGGATAGTATAATATGGAGACCCAGAGCAGGACGTATATGAGTGTATAAGTATAAGTTGAGCACATTTGTTTTTGACAAATGGTGCAACCCAGCACCTCCCAAACTGCTTAAGATGTGCCATAATAACTAACCCATAATAACCCCTACACTTCAGGGGAAGTTAAAGTTGAACAGCCACTGAAGCACCATGTGACGGGCACTAAGGTGCACAATTCATATCAAACAATCATTCTCCATCTGTATAAGGTTCACTATATATATACTTTACTTTATAGTGTACATCATACTTACCAACTTTCTAGCTTTGGTGTCCAGGAGCCTCCCTGGGGCAGGTGGGCGTGCGGGGGGCGGGGCTCAAAAATTGCATAATTTTTAACCCGCCCTCATGACGTAATGACGCAAAACGCGCCATTTTACAACAAGGGCGGGGCCAAATGCTGCGATTCTCGGAGAATCGTGGCATTTTGGCCCTAATTCTGCCCAATTCTGCCCACTTCACTAGGAGGTGGACAGGTAGATGCGGGAGATTGCCACACTCTCTCGGGAGTCCGGGAGACTCACACGAAATGCAGGAGTCTCCCGGACATTCCGGGAGAGTTGGCAAGTATGGTGTACATAGTAAATTATGCATATTCATTTATAGCCCAAACACTGGTAGGATATTGTGCTTCCTTACAGGTCTCTTACTGGCTTAGCAGTCATAATTGCCAATAGTTGAAAACAATATCCTAGGACACGTCTCTACTAAGCTGGTGAACTTAAGCCCTCACCTAGTCTTGCAGTCCCAGCAGACCTGGGTGCACTGCAATCAGTAGCATAACATGTTAAATACACATGGGTACCATGTCATTTTTGTAACTTTAAATGCTCTTGCAATATGAATGTACACATATTAGGGAATAATACTAGATGGTAAGAATATGGATCCAAATGACAACTTGAACTACAGAGATTCTGAACTGTTTTCCCCCTGAAAAAAGTCTCTGTAGATTTTTTACTGTATTCAATAGTTGGTGAAAATACAATTAGTCTGACAGCAGCCAGAGATGAAGAAATATCACAGTGACACTTCTTTGTTTTGGCTTCACTAAAGGTCATGCAGAAATTGCAAGAGCAGGCAATTTAGTTAATATAAGAAACAGAAACATAAGAAAATAAAAACAACCACTTCTATGTGTAAAGGCAAAGTGCAATATAGCATTTACATTACAAAAGATCAGAATATTTTAAGTGTTTATTTTTGTCAATACATGAATTCAGGATGACGTTTAATGATATAAAATGTGACTATGGTAAACAATAGTTACTTGTATTGGTACAAACTTTTGCTCATGTCAATTATTGTAGGTAGATTCTGATATTTTGTGATATTTCTGTGCAGGTTGCAGTTCTATATATCACCTCTCAGAATCCTCAGGACGTTTTACCAGTTTAAATTACCCTTCAAACTATGAGGACAATAAAAACTGTGCATGGGAGATAACAGTTCCTGACAATAAAGTAAGTGATCTGGAGTGATTCCTAGTGATCCAAGGGCATTAGCTTGTGGTGAGATACGTTATAAGCTTACATGGTATGTCAAACATAATGGGGTATATTTACTAAACTGATTTATTGCTATAGGCAACATCTCCACATTTTCAAACATGTAGTTTGGTAAATATACCCCAATAGCTCAAGTCATTGTTTTACCCTTTTAACATATACATTTGTGAAAGCTACATGACCCCCTTCTTTTTACTGATTTTTGGCTTTAAGTTTTACGATCCTTTAACTAGGTCTTTACAAATAAAGAGTCAGTGTTTCTGATTAAATGTGAATAAAATGTTTTTGTTTGTGCAGAATTGTTACACTCAGGGCTCTATAAACACAGCCTATGGTATGACCTGACCAAAGATAACAGCTTTTGGCACTGAGGTCATATAGATTTATTGACACATTCAAAACCAAGTGGATGCAACTGAACCACCAAGGCATTGTACAATATGCCTATGTCCTTATGCAGCAGGTATAAGGGATGTTTTGAACCTCACCTCTCATTACCTCCTCCTATGCTCTACTTCTGCTGTGCTGCCCCCAAACTTTGGAACTCCGTAAGCCATCTGACTCGACTTTCCCCCAACCATCAGTCCTTCAAATGCTCACTCAAAACTCGCCTTTTTAGTCTCAGTTTACATGCCAGTCATTGCAGTTGTCTTCTGTACCAAGTAGACAGTAAGGTCATCCAGTTCAGAGGTGAATAGTGGTCCCCATAGCAACAAAAACAGCAAAACATTGGTGAAGGGGCTGTGCAATTCTTGCTTTCCTAATTATAAGTCCAACTCCTTTTCCCTCTTAGTGATTGGTTTATCTGCCTAGATGTCAGCTGATATAAAGGCAATTGGATATGGAGCCCTTCCAATACCATCACCAACTTGGGATGATTTCCTAATTTCAATTCTGAAATTCCAGTTTCAGAACAACACTATTCAGAATAGGCTTTAGATTTTAGATGAAAATTCAGCTGAAAAACTAAATTTATGGTACTGCTGTGCAACTATTTGACATTAATATATATCAGAGTTTGTACATAACTGAGCTAAATTTATTTTAAATCTCGATCTGTGCTGACAAAGAGGAAGGTGGAGCTTCTCTATAACACTAAACACGTCACTTCAGAAGACTGAGATGGAGTAACTAGTTTGCATTTCACATACATGTTCTGTAGTGGTTGGTTTATTCACACACAGGAACCTGTCTAGTGGTGTTATGCAAGTTTTATGGATACAAATGCAGATATACCAACATTTCAATGGTGTTACTGGAGTAAGTATCTCATTATGCTATTAGATAGAGCAAGGAGAAATGTTATATATTAAAAAGAGAATAAATGTTTCTTAGGAATGTAATTCAGAAATATGTTCAGGAAAATAGATAACATCTATGACAGAATTAAACTAATTTTACAAACTTGCTTTCAGGTTGTCCATTTGTGGTTTGTTACCTTCCATGTGGAAAGCAGCATATTGTGCAGTGAAGATCGTGTCACTATTGAAGATAATGTTGGAATATTAGGTATGGGGAAAAATAAATATGCATTATAAATATCTCACTTGTAATCAAAATGATAAATGACTCAACAAATTTCCAGGTTGCCTTTTTAGCAAATAGCAGATAAAACATGAGTTTTAATCACACTGCTTTAATGTTGCTGGGTCAAAGTTTTTGTTATATTGTTACATGTCAAGTTACGTTAGGGTAAGTTATAGATTATAAAACATTGTTCAAACAAAACTTCTAATTGTGTTCTAAAAGTAGACTAAAAAATTACAATGTGCACTAATTCTAGAAGTGTTCTAAAATAATTTTTGCTACCAACACAGGAAATGGAAACACATTATAGTGGCAGTACATGGTCCAGTTTTTTTACCCAATAATATACTAAATTGTAAAAAGAAAAAAATATTAGGTTAGTTTAGGTCCATGAAATATAGATCAAGGTTTCCACTTCATCACATCCATCCCAGAGATAGATTTTATAAGGTTGGCATTGTACCAAATTTTACATGGTGTTCAATGTGATAAGCAGTGGCGGATCCAGGGGGGGCGATCGGGGCGATCGCCCCCCTACCAGGGGCTTGCTGCCGACAGCTGCACACTGTGCAGGTCCGTTCAGCAGTGACAGTATGCTGCCCGGCTGCTTTGATTGTGTTTTAAACACAATCAGAGCAGCGGGACAGCACACTTTCCCTGCTGAACGGACCTGCACATACTGTGCAGCCGCCGGCAGCCTTAGAACACAGAAAGGGGGCGGGGCCTAAATTGCCCCCCCTAAAATCGCCCCGGGTAGGGCAAATGTCTGGGTCCGCCCCTGGTGATAAGTGCATTTCATTTTTAAAATAGGCCCATAAGAACCTATTACT
This sequence comes from Mixophyes fleayi, assembly GCF_038048845.1. NCBI lineage: Eukaryota > Metazoa > Chordata > Amphibia > Anura > Limnodynastidae > Mixophyes > Mixophyes fleayi. Next base: position 153,713,293 of record NC_134402.1, read on the forward strand.
CAGGCAGTTTCTCATTTCAGAATATCAGTAGTATAAGGAGATTCATTTTGGTGTAATACTCTCACTAAACACTTTAAAGAACTTGAGAGAATGGTTAATGATGAGGACAGTTTAATCAGTGTCTAATTTGTAGGCAATTATAGAATTTGGAATAGGGTGTGTCAAAATTCCCAATGATTCTACCAATGCCATGAGATTTCTGATTTTAAAAAGCTGTACAATTCGGAAAATCAAGCCAATTTTAAAGAGAGGCTTTCTAAATTACTGTAGCAGTGAAACACTCTGACAGGCTATCATGGATGGATTTTGTGAATGTAAACATCGGGTAGATCTATCTTTACGCCATGAATTGCTAAGGGGTGGCCTAGAGGACAGAAAAGTAAATCGGTGAAAAGACCTCTGTAATTTTTGATGTAAAGTACATTTTGTAACTTTGGTCACTTTAAATTCCACCCACCATTTGTAAGCTGGGCTATGATACGAAGAGGCTACGTTCCCAAAAGCACTACTAAGTGGAATTCTCCGTAATTAGATAATGTTTGGGCATATTTAGAGGAACACTTGTCAATTAGGATACTTTGCAAGCGAGATATGGGATGAGAGGGATATAGACTGTCCTGGATAGTTATAACATTTTCAGAGAGCTACCATATTAGTTGTTGTAATACAGTTTCACCAGTAAATAGAAATGAATCATCAATAACAGTTAAGTGACATTATTATTATTATTATTATTTTTTATTTTTTTTTATTATTATTATTATTGCATAATGGAGGTATTTAGAAAGTTGAATTCCAAAATAAAATATGGGGTATGATAGGATTTCCCATCATAGGAATATTGATGCAATACTTTTTGGTCAACCAACATATCAAAACTCAGCTTGAGATTTTAGTTTGGTTCAACTTGTGTAATGAACACAAAAGTATTTAACTTATGCTATATAAGGGCTAAAAATATATAACCCAGTTGAGGGGCATTGTGGTGAGAATATTACATCTTTTACAAAAAGACTAAAACAATATTTAAGCCAATGTGGCAGTTACTAGGACCTAGAGGATATCTGGATGCAAACATTAGAGATACAGGTATCATTATATTTTGGGATACAAGAACCATCCTGTTTGCCTGATTATCGAGCTTGAGGCTTGAGTTCTAGGAGGATTGATCAAAGGAGCCACCATAGGAAACTTTGCTAACTTTAATAACCAGTCCAAAACTACCTTTCTTGGTGTCATATAGCCAAGGGAAAGTAGTGGATGGTGGCTGTTTACCAGTGGTTTGCGCTACTGAGCAAAGAGGTGTGGAGTCTAACACGCACCAGGTATTCACCAGAGACTCCTGCAAGGAGGAATGAGCTTTGCTGCGTGAAAATTGCAGGTTGTGGCCCTTTAAGTGGAGAAACAGGTAGGTGAAATAACGTAGTCAGACAATCCTAGGTCAAAGCCAGGGGGTTCCAAATCAGAATGCAGAGAATGCTCAGGGAAACCAAAGCTCAGAAGAAGGTCGAGAAGTACAGACAAAATTAGGATCTAGAAGGACAAGTCAAGAGCCAAGCCAAGGTCACAACAGGTAGTCAAGCCAAACTGGAACAAGAGAAGGGAAGCAAGTCACATGTACAGGTAAGGAACACTGGAGCTAGAGTGGACCTAATACACTAGTGGTGCCAGAGGACTCGTTAAATAGGGGCCTTAATTGGGGTCCTAGCTGTCACATTTAAGAAATAGCGATCCTTCTCCCCAAACCCACATTAAATTAATAGCCCCCAAACCACTTTTGTATTGAATTAATAGTCCAGTCATCCCACTAAAAATTATAGCTCCCATCATAATCCACTTATTAAAATAAATGATCCCCTCCACCAAATAAATAGCCCCCCACTATCAGCCCCCCAATAAATTAAAATCTTTCACCCACCAGTACATGCTTATCCCCACCTTTAACCTACCCTTCATTAATGCCAAACACCTCACCCTACACTAACATTGAAAAGCCCTTTACCCTATTTACTTAGCATTATGAATGAAATAACCTGCATTCATTTGGTAATTTGATATAAACCATGCCCTTTACATCACTTACAATCAGTTGATTAATCAAGTACAGGTTAATTCAGACATAACATACATGGGTAAACCAGACAAGTGTCTTCCACATGAAATGGGTCATGTTGGCATGTCTACATGTGTGAATTTCTAGTACATTAATTGGACATATGTGAATTAAATTTTTTGAAAGAACAGGTCCACATATAGCTTTAAGCAAAATAAAGAATAAAGGAACCACTTCCCTCACCTTATGAGACCCAAAGGAGCTGGAAAGGTGTATTAGCGGGTCAGATTTAAAAGCTGTTAAAATGGACTCTGTGGTCTGAAAGTGGCATCTGGTTATTCTGGTAAACTATAGAGTATTGTCTCTTGCATGCGTATTGGGCTCTTAGCTTTTTATAGGATGTATTTGTAATTATATTTGGTTTCCTTTACTCAATATTTTTTACATATTTGATGACTGTTCTCCCCTAATAAGGCACAAATTACTGCAGGCACACTAGGGAACATTTAAAGGTGCATATGGATGCATATGCACATAGGGAAAAGATGCATGAAAAAAAATCATATCAACATGCATATGTTCAGTCAAAATGCATCTAGATTACAAACAGTAACATTTGCACTAGGAGTATATTAGTACAATTGTATAGAGATAGCATAAACATGAAGCTTGACAAAGTTAGTAGTAAATGATAAAGTTACACTAATCTGTTTGTACACAATAAAATAATGTAACAAAGTATCATATCCACAAGAGAGAATATTATCCTTACAGATATTAATAAATGCAAAAGTCGCATTTTCAGTATAAACTATAATTACATACAAACACAATTAAGTTAAATTAAATACAAACTGTTTTTTTTTTCCTTTAAAAATTAAATTAAAATAGTTCAAATGGAAATGTAATTTAAGAACTGCGAATAGTCAGCCGCAACTTCCTATAACATATATGCTAATGATTTAAGTACTATCAGTTGGAGGGATCAATACACAATCAGCCAATCAGAAGTGGTTAGATTGTGCTGCTGATAGTCATTGTTATTATTGCTTGCTGTAACAGCTCTCCAGCATCCGCAATATATAAAATATAGATCTGTGGATGCATTCAAGTCTGATTGTTAAACAATTACATGAACACAACTTTTTTTTGTGTTTGGCTAACGCTTGCTCACACCTAGCCAGTCCCTATTCCACCTCCCAAGGCATAAAGAGATGCAAGTGACTCTATATCTAAATCATGTTATATATATCTAAAAAACATTTCCAGAATTCGCACATATCTCACACAAGACACTGCAAAAACCTTAATTCATTTATTAGCTCCCGCATTGACTATTGCAATTTCCTCCTTACTGGTCTTCCCCAAAACAGACTCAAACCCCTACAATCTATTTTGCACGCAGCTGCAAAATTGATTTTCATTGCAAATCGTTATTCCTCTGCTGAATCACTCGGTATGTCTCTACACTGGTTGCCTGTTTTCTACAGAAACCAATATAAAATACTTTTACTAACCTACAACATTAACAAAGCTGCACCAACATATATCTCCTCTCTTGTCTCAAAATATCTCCCAACTCTGCAACTCCGTTCTACACAAGATCTGCGTTTCTCATTCACCCTCATTACATCCTCCCATTCCCAGTTACAGGACTTTTTTCGGGCTGCACCCACTCTATGGAATTTTCTCCCTCGCACAATAAGACTTTCCTCTGGTCTACAAACTTTCAAGCTTTCTCTGAAAACCTACCTCTTCAGACAAGCTTATAATATTCCTCAACCACCCTCTTAACCTCACTACATTACCCTATTACCATCTGTTACACAATTTCACACAACTACCCCCTGACCAACATTGTTGTGTGACAGGATCATTTAGCTTATGAGTCACTATTACCTTTGCAGTCTGGCTGGGCCGAATTGCAAAATGTAGACTTAACCTCATGTATCAAACTCCCATTGTCCCATGGATTGTAAGCTTTCGAGCAGGGCCCTCTCACCTCTTTGTCTGTTTTACCCAGTTTGTTTATTAATTTACTGTGTTTGTCCCCAATTGTAAAGCGCTACGGAATATGTTCAAGATATATAAATAAATAAATGATGATGATGATGATGATGATGTTACCTAAAGATGTATATAAGAACATATGTACTTATGTTTGACTAATATCTTTTTATTTTTGTTTGTTTCTCACTTGTACACAGGTACATACTGCGGGAACACATTGCCCAGACCGCTGGTTTCAGTTGGAAACAGAATGTTTGTGACATTTATCAGTAGTAGTAAAATATCAGTCAAAGGATTTGAGGCCAAGTATGAAGCTGTAGATCCAAATAGGATTCCAGGTAAGAAGAAACATTTCCTTCAACAACTACATATTTGTCAACTGTGCCTAATTTCAAGGGACCCAATTTCAAGGGACCTTATACGTGTTCCTATTTTTCAATACGGACTACACAGTTGGCTCTAATGTTTTTTCAAGCTCATACATTGTAGTCTTTGTTCAGGTTATAATTATAATTACAATCAATATACTCTTTATTGACTGTACATTCGCTAGCTGACACTAGAATTGGTAAGAGAACTCACCTCCCTGAAGTTCGCAGGTCACCACATAGCCAGCACTCAAACAGGCGTTTCTGTACTGTCTTTCAGTTGATTTCTGCTCACTCCCTCCTGCTCACTCTCTGAATGTCACACAGTTTTTCTCCAGATCTCTACGGCATGGTACAGAACCCTCAATCTGTCACAGGAGCTTTGCCCGTTCTCTTCCTCTAACACAATAACTGCCACCCAATGCCCTGTCCTGGATTACCATTTCCTGGTGCTCTTCTTGCTCCCTCCATCTGACACCCTGGCTTCCGTTTCCACTTAGCCCCCCCAACCAGGACCACTTCAGCATGGTGCAACTCATCCCCTTACCAACCAGCACTACGTAACCTGAGCACACAAAAGACTGGGATGGGCCAGGCATGTCTCAGAGATTCTCTTTCTGGCAACCTGACCGGTGATGATTAGAATGTGATGGGCTAGAGAGGTGTCAACATAACCTGTGCAGCCACAAAAAAGCCCTTGGGCATTCTTAGTCTATTGCCTTTTTATTGGGATTTGGTCCACAGATGTGATGAAATCAGGAGATTTTTGCAGGCAGATTTCTAGTATGATAAAACTATATAAACCCATAGACTTAAACAGAAAGACAGACTGATATCTCCTATCAAACGCCGTCTTTTCTGTGGTGCTTAAAATCATACATTTAGCAGTAAACAGGCTGCTACATATTTTTCAGGGTGATTAATTACCATTGCTCAATTGTAATTTATTATCGCCCTCATTAATGGGAACTGAAAGCGTTCACAGAGAAAACAGTTTATCATGCAGGTGAAGTATGCCTCTAATCATAGCTAAACAGTAAGCAAGTCAATTTTAGCATGTTTCACTACGTTTCTTCAGTAGGAATCAATGCATATGACAAGACTTTACATCTGCAATGCACTTACTGAGGAAACCTTGTAACAGAAAAATAAAAATGTACATAAAAATGCAATCTGGCGTCCTATATTGCCATTGTGTGTCATCTTAAAGGATGATATTCATTAAATTACAAGGTCTTCTATGTTTAGTTTGATTTCCATGCTGCACAAAATGTAAAATTGCTGATTTTAGTGCAGCGTTAGATCAAAGAATTTTGTCCTTCTGTGTCACAGGTGTTCTCTTGTTTAATAGACAAATAAAGTTTTGCACAGACAGTAACAGCTGTGGTAGCGCCAAAAATAAATCCACACAAAAATGAAGCAGTGCACATTACATTGACCATTTATAGAACAACTAATCATGTAGTTCCAACTATCATAATATTATCAAGCTCTAGACAGCTATTGCAAATATAATTGTGAGATAACTGTTTTTCATAATGATTCCGAAGGAATGTGAGAGCCATATTATGAGAGAAACATGTAAGTACTTATTATGGATATATTCATAATCTCTGCACAACCTCTGTTTCAGATATTGTGGGAGGAGGAGGATTTTTACAAGGCAACACAGGAGAGTTTCAATCCCCAACCACACGGGACAACAATGATGTGTTCTACCAGGTAATCACACGAACAAGACAAATGGCTGGCCATTGTAATGTAATTGTAATGTGAGCGTTGAAGGATTACCATGAAATACAGTACTTGACTTGGCCTCTTTGGAAATGGGAATTAGGAACAGGTGTGACCTTGTTTTACTGTTTTAATTGTGTCATATGGAAATAAGGCTACAATTACATTCAAATCAATCAGGACTTTAAATTATAGCATCTGGGAAATGTTTTTTTCAATGTAATTATCACTTAGGACAAAACATGCAACGCAAAGTTGTATGAGGTCACTAGTTGTACAGAAAAAGAGCATATAAATCCAACATAGCAGATCATTATCTCAGGATAACTCATAAAGACACAAATAATTCCTCTAATATGCAGTAGTCAAAGTGAAAATTTAGAAGTGGCGGTACGGTAAATGTAACTGAAGGGTCAGGGGCAGTCTAGCCCACAAAGCTTTAGGGATTTTGATCAGTTTAATTTAATTTAAGCCCTAATTTTAGATGCTTTTCAACATTAAAAAAATACAAAGACACATTCAATGATAGCCCACATATTCCAGGTCACACACCCACATGGGACAGACAGACAGACAGACACACATACATGGGACATTTTAAATGTTTTATGGGTCAGTGCTCTGTCTATGGAGAACTGGAAATATCCTTGTATGCTGCTAATTGATATATATATATATATATATATATATATATATATATATATATACACACACACATATATATATATAGGAGCGTCACAGCCCCCAAGCCAAAATTCAACAACATGTATATAAGGTCAGGCACAAGTAAGGTATAATTAGCGTAAAACATAAAAACAGTTCAAAGTAAAGTGTTGTATCCACTGCATGAATTCACTTCAATGAGGTTTTAACAGGTGCACTATTAACCCTGTTTAAATAAAATTGGCGTATTGAAAAGAATGGGGAAAGCTTGTCTATGAAGTTTTCATTTCTAGCCAAGTGGGCTGTTCATAGAATATTCTGACATTGGACACCCTGTAAGAGTTGTGAGGTGTATTCCTATTATCCTGCTTTTATTGTGTTTCAATGTGACTGGAGCACTATTTTTTTCCCCATCAATAGAGATTCATAAGTTGTTGTTTTTTTTATTTAAAAACCAATTGACTCTAAAAATCCCATAAAATGAATGGGAACAATATTTTTAAGCATTGCTGGTGAAATCACGTTTTTTTTTAAATCAAAATAAATTATTAACACTGGCTGCTTCATAGATCGCAATATTGATTGATTTAAAAAAAGATTTTCATCTCTTTATGCCATTCATATAGGGTGATTTGAATGCACTGCAGGCAGTCTTGGTTGGATGCTATTTAAAAAGAAACAAGTACCCATTCTCCGGGAATACCAGCCACAGAAGTACAATACAAAGACCCATAGGCAAGCCTAGAGATAAAGGGCCTGATTCATCATCATTTATTTATATAGCGCCACTGATTCTGCAGCGCTGTACAGAGAACTCAGTCACATCAGTCCCTGCCCCATTGGAGCTTACAGTCTAAATTCCCTAACACACACATACACACACACACACAGACAGAGAGAGAGAGAGAGAGAGAGAGACTCAATTTTGATAGCAGCCAATTATCCTACTACTATGTTTTTGGAGTGTGGGAGGAAACCGGAGTACCCAGAGGGAACCCACGCAAACACAGGGAGAACATACAAACTCCACACATGGTCAGGAATTGAACTCATGACCCCAGCGCTGTGAGGCATAAGTGCTAACCACTTAGCCACCATACTGTAAGTAAGGAAAGGAAAGGAAAGCAAAAAAAGAGTAACTTTGCACCTTGGCAAAACCATGTTTGATTGGAGGGGCAAATTCAAAATGATGGCAGATTTATAGTTGGGGTAAGGCATGTTCTAGATCAACTTTAAATTTCAGTGTACAAATAAAGCTATCAGGTATTTGTGTGCTACATGAAAAAACAACCAGTAATAATAAACTAATTTGCACCTCTTGCATTGAACATGGTTTTGTCCAGGAGAAAACTTACTAATTTTTTTGCCTTACTTTCCTTAATGAATCAGTCCCAAAGTTTTTATTCTGATATGCTACCAAACGTCCTAAGGAGTATGTTTTGTCTTCTGTACAGTGGAAAATCACAGTTGCTCCTAGCCACAGAGTAAAACTAATGTTCACAAGATTTGACCTAGAACCTGCAGGACCAGCTGGTTGTAAGGAACTGATTGAAATTTATGATGGAGACACAAAAGGATCACAAAAATTGGGTATGTTTAATTTATTTGGTAAATTTGTACACACAAACCATAGTTCTATGCTGCTATATTATTCTCTGCCTTGGTCCACAGTATCATGAGCCCACAGTAAGTTATAGATATAAATATAGGTATAAATATATGTTCTGTCTTTAAAGCCAAAGTGCAAATAGGACATGGTTGCTGTAGCTAGGGCTGCCATCAGAAAATGTGGGGACCAGAACAAATGAAACAGGCAGAACCCCTCCATTCTTGACCCCCGTCTCTCCGGGCACGGTAGACGCCATGGTACACGGAGTAAGTGCAGACCAGTCTCCTCCCATGTTGCCGGACTGTGTTATTCTATCCTACCTGTTATTGACGCATTCACAATTTGCTAGTGGATTCTTGTCTGGATCCTGGAATGTTGAGGACTATTTGAAAAATGTACAGGTTCATGAATTATGGAAAGTCAATCAATAAGTGAACACAATACATAACACAGATCACGCATTATATAATACATACAACCAACCTTCAAAAGGGCCGCACATCACCAAGAGTCAAAAACATCCCAAAAACAAACTTGGCACACCCACATCACTCATTCCAAAATACCTCCACATGCCCTTCACTTTCTCCAAAATTCCATCACATGCCACTCAGGCATCTCACATGGTCCAAAACAGCTCCACATGCCCCAGACCCCCACTTGCCTCAAATTGCACTTACATGCACTTAGACACCCACAAGCTCTCAGGTCAATTACGTACTCCAAAACTCCTCTATATGCCCCTCAGACCTCCCCACCTTGTATATGCCAATCAGACCTACCCTTATGAAATTTGACCTCCACACATACCCTTTATATGCCCATTAGACTACCTCACATGCCTCTTACCTGTTCTTCAGACATCCACACATGCCCACCAGACCTCCCTGTATGCCCTTCAGACCATCCACATGACCCTTACATGCTCATCAGACTTCCACACATGTCCCTTACACAGCATCAGTCCAAACCACATGCCCCGTCTGCACTGGAGCTGTTTCATCCAGTCTCTGACATTTAGATTTCTACACCTACTGTTCTATCTTAGAATGCTATCTGCAGGCACTGGATGAGGTCTTATTAGCCATATGTGATATGTAGTCTCATTTGACTGGAGAAGGGTCGGGTCAAATGTTATTGTGGGTGGAGCGGCTTTTCCCACCAGGCTAGTCAACCAGAACAGTTCGCTGATAGCAAAATCAGCATCAGCATCAGTGGGTAATGGGCTCCCTGGTGAGCCAGACCCCTTCCTATAGTAACCCCTATACCCCCCTGATGGCGGCCCTGGCTGTAGCCTAAAGTAAGGGCAACCAATCAGATACTAGCTCTATAGTATAGTGAAAAGGACTTGTAAAAGCAGGCATCTGACTTATTGCTATGGGATACAGTATATTCTGGTTATTCAAGAAAAGCCTTTGAATTTTTATATGTACAGACATATTTGCAAACTTTGAAAGAATTGTTTAGTATATCCCATAAAATACATTTTATGAATATAATGGCATAAATATGTAAGCAGTTTTAGTGACATGTGCACTTCTGTAACCCAGTATTGTCCTCAATTTTTAGTGGTGGCATATAAAGGGGTACAAAAGTTTGCACTGGTCAATAGAAGGAATTGGTGGCATTTCCTAAATGCAGACTAGTTACATGGCTAAGCCTAGTTTTCAACCAAATTGCTGGATATGATTATTATTATGAGATAACGGAGTAGGAAGGGTACATTTACAGGGACATTGCTTGTCTTGCAGGAGGGCACATAGCCTTTTTCTCCCTACTAAAGTACCTGAATTCTCCATGATTTCTGATATCTGCTATTCCCAAGGTCATGTCAAAGCACATTTGTAGGCGTATATCAGCCACTGTAACAAAAAGCTTCAAATAAACAAAAGTGAGACATGTAATAAAGAACAGTTTCAATGTCCCCTTACTCCCATAATAATTTAATACATCAAAGAAGTTTACCCCAGCAGTATTTTAAGTGAAAACCTGAAACATTTAAATGATGAAAAGAAATGGTCTTAGTCAGTTGATTGGACTTTGATGTGACTTTATACTGTTTTCATCCTGCTGATTTTCCAGAGCATTTGCCAACCCACAAAACTAGACATAGATTTATTTTTTTTGCTGGGCTGTTTCCAAATGCCAGGAAGTAGGTGTGCACCTTGAAATCTGTTTGGGTGTAGGTGTAGTAGCAGGTGCACCGGCATGCATAAAGAAGCGTACCGGGTTTTTATTGGATCCTTTTTTTAATTAATTTTGCCCAGCACTAATTTATATTAATCACATTACAGCAAACAATATGCAATACTGAGATGAGCATTTACTAAAACAGTGCTTGTCTCTCTGAACTCTTATCCCCACATTTAAGCTTCACACAGGGCAATAACTGGGTTACTATACTACTTTTAAATAAAAAATAATTGTGATTTTGTTTACAGGTCAGTTTTGCGGAAAACAAATCCCAGAGCCTGTGGTTTCCACCTCAAACACAATGGTTGTTCATTACAGATCAAATCAACAGGGAGCGCAAGGAGTATTTCATGCTAAATACACTGGATTTCAAGGAAGTGTTATTCCAACGGAGAGCCCTACCACCACCATAGCCACAACGCCTCATTATATCGGTTAATACATCTTTTCTCTTTGTCTTCTGTTGTAATCATTAAAATGCAGATAATGCAAATAAAAAGCGGTTTTGTTGTTCATGAACACAGGGTATAGCAATACAGTATCATAGAACTTAGTGAATCCCGTACCCTGCTTGGTCTATCTAAAGATTCGATAAATTAGCCTGCTAGAAACACATTTGAATGTTTACAATAAATACAACACAAGTCTATTAGAGATTCAATGTAAAAATCAGATGAACAGAAAAAATGGGGTAAAAAGCAGCCCCGACATACTAGCCCTCATTTGTGCTGGTGCATGACGTGAAAAAAGGTTTTGCTTAGCCTAATGATCATTCACAGCTGTGTCTATGTAGTGGCTCCACCACTGACCCAGTATGCACTTAAGTCCGGTTAGAGAGTGTACAGTGGATGTAACTATTTTATGAAAAGCAGAACTGATGCTAAGCACTAAGCAGCCCTTTTCAAGAAATGTTGGGGGTCCCTGACCAGCCCCCTAAATCCTCTCTGGCACACCTGCTCTTCTGGGAAATGCTTGAATTGCCAGTCAAGCCTGAATTCAGCATATAGAGCTAAGGTGTAATGGCCATTTTCTAATATAGTTCTGTTGTCATAGAAACACTAGGGGCTAGAGTTACTAAACTGCAGGTTTGAAAAAGTGGAGATGTTGCCTATTACCAATCAGACTCTAGCTGTCATTTATTTAGTACATTCTACAAAATGACAGCTAGAATCTGATTGGTCGCCATAGGCAACATCTCCACTTTTCAAACCCGCAGTATAGTAAATTTAGCCCTAGAAGTTTTAATGGTAGCCTTTAAAATATTTCTATTCAGTTTTCAATGAAATATGTTGATAACTTATCTCCCATCATCACACCATATATATATATATATATATATATATATATATACATATAAATAAGCACATATGTGTGTGTATATATATATATATATATATATATATATATATATATATCCCCGTCTCATACATATATCCTGTACATTCTTTTTGTTATCTATAGAGTCTGGCTGTGGCAGCAATGCTCTGCAAGATGGACGTAAGGGTATCATTCACTCCATGAACTATCCTGATACTTATCCCTCCAATCTCCAATGCAGTTGGAACATCTCAGTTACTCCTGGCTGCCTTATTAAACTGACATTTAACCAGCTTGCTGTGGATGGCGAGATAGGAGCATGCACTGAAGACAAACTGGAAATATCGGACAGCTTTGATGTGATAGGTACGCACAATATAAAATCTTTGAACAGAAATGAACTCTCAAAACTAATTTATTTACCTATGTTATGCTATAAAGTTAACATACCGAAGTCAAAGAGCGCTTTAGTCCATAATATAGCACATAAGACGAGCATGCTCCACTCCTTTTTTTTTGTCATTTACCATAATATTGTGTGGCACCTTTTACATACAGTGAGTGCTTGAGAAGGATGTGTGCTTTTCATATAACATATTGATGGCATTGTGCAGAATGATAGTTTTCTATTCCACATGGACCACTACAAGCATAAAACCTAGAAAACCATTTACATATGTTTTTTTGAAAAAGGCATAAGATTACCTTGGTAAAAAGTCTTAATTAGCATTAAATTTCTTGGTAATGTGATCACTTATGTCTTTTTGCAAGGGCACATACACACTTGATTTTAATTAATGAGAGGGTCAGCTACTGAAATAATTTTAATCTTGGATAGAAATAGGCGCCAAAGGGGAATTAGTGATATTGTAACTTACTGGTTATTATGGTTGAGTGAAAACTGAGTGAGTGAAAAACTTGATTTCAACTGAATGAAGAGCATTAGCAGTTGGGTACGATTAGATTGGTTCCGTAATACCATATGTTTGATTCAGGGTGATAGTCAGTTAGTTCGACTGTGAATTGGCATTACTTTTTTTTTTATATTTTTCAGATTTGAATCTGTAGAGTAATATTTTAGTGACACATACTTCAAAAAAAAAAATTTAGACCAAAAATGTTGTGTTTACTATCTTTGATATCAAAATCAACATAATTTAATGTTGTTATACAATAGATATGTGCTCTACTGAAACATATATAATGTTATCTCCTTATTGAATGTTATTCCATGAACTCGACTAAATTGCAGCATTTTGGCCAATAAAATATGTTGCGATAAAGCATTGCTTCTACTTTCACTTTATGCATAGTGAAACAATGTATCTTGAAAAGTATATGTATATATAAAAGTATATATCATCTTGGTGAGTAAAACAAGAGTAATGTGTTTTAGAGATGCACTGGTCAAACGCTATTATTTTGTCATGTTATGCAAACACTGTACGCTGTACATTTAGATGGTGTGCCCATTGTGTGCATCTGGTCCATCCAAATTTATAATAATTACTATATAATGTCTTGGCAAAACATGCAATATTGCATACACCATGTATAATAATAAAATTAAACTGGATGATAATAACATTCCTTGTAGAATGACCATATAAATTACAGTGGCACTCTGATACAAATAATTTTTTGGTGTGTCGTTTCAATATGAAGTAGTGTCCAGTGATCAATGATAAATAGAATGTCAACTTAATGTCAATCAGTTTGATTTATAGTCACAGAATCACTGTGTCCCTACAAGGGGTTCGCACAGCAGCTAGATCACCTTTGGTGATACTGAATAGGGATAATTATACATGCTCTAGACTACAGGATTGTCTAATTAATTCTAACATATTAGTTAATGATAAATACTGCAAATGTACACACTAACAAAAAAAATCATATTAAATGTTTTATAAAGAGCGCATAGTTAAGCATAAACATAAACTACAAACAATTTTAATTATGCTGTTAGTTTAAGTAACAGTGTTATTAATTAAAACGCAATGCATTTCTGTTTATGCAATATTCTCTTTGTGCTTTTATAACCTCAAGAGCATTTTAGACTGCTAACTGCTACAAGTTGTAACATTCTAATTTTTATATCATATGAAAGAAAGAATTATAAACATGAATAAAAATACTAAATGTTTACATTTAATTTGCTTTAATATTTTTCTGTGTACAAAAATACTACCAGGACCTCTATCAGTATTACTGTTTCAAAAGGAAAGTCACCTCAAAGTTCTCATCCCCTGTTCTGCATTGTTATTTCAGGGAGTTACTGTGGATATTTGAAACCTCCAGTGATCATCAGCTCCAGCAACCTCCTTTTCCTGAAATTTTCAACAGATCAACTGAGGACAGATTATGGGTTTGAAGCAAAGTGGGAAGAGGTCTACCCCGATGATATTGAAGGTACTTGTCAAAGCACCAATGTCGATGAAGGCTGACATGTTCCTAAGGGTAATTTCCCACAGGGTATGAAAGCTCAATTATTTTGCAGCCCTGTGAACATCATCATCATAGACAACATAATATAAAATACACACTTGTTAAATGTAAAGGATAACTCCCCCTAAACAGTGAATTTCCCAGATGCTGTTTTCACAGTGATCAAGGGGTATATTTACTAAACTGCGGGTTTGTAAAAGTGGAGATGCTGCCTATAGCAACCAATCAGATTCTAGTTGTCATTTTGTAGAATGTGCTAAATAAATGAAAACTAGAATCTGATTGGTTGCTATAGGCAACATCTCCACTTTTTCAAACCGGCAGTTTAGTAAATCTAGCCCCAGGCTGGGAAAGAGAGAGGGCATAGCATTCTATACTTTAGAATGTAGTGTGTTACAATTTCTTATGGCTTGATTGCTGTCAAAAATATTGTGTTTTAGAGGGTGTTACCTTGTAAAATATGGCATAATGTACTCCTAGAGGAAATCAGTAACACATATAGGCATGATGTCACTATTTACACTAGGTAAGTTTTCCTAATGAACACTTCAGTGATAACCTCAAAACAGACTGATTATGAGCGATGACATCAGAACTTAACATTTACAAAGGTTTATACATGTATTAGGAACACTTGTGTATGTATTATAAGAATATTAATGAGAGCAGATAGAGTATAACAAGGATTGACAGATGAGGTGCTCTAATTCATTAGCAGTTAAGGTCTACATAAAGGTAGAATTGTATATCTTCTCTGGAAATTATCTAGAAAGTAAAATACTGCTTCTAATCAGTGATAATATCGTACACACATATACGATCACTGAAAATCTCTTCCTATAGTCACTGGGAGGATTGCTGCTAAGAATTTAATACCAATGGCAGGGTGGGGAAAACCCGGAGTTATTTTCAATGTTATTTAGTATATTAGACAGGAGTGAACTGGTCTATAAGACACAGTGCACGCACCACAGCAATTTACAATGCTAATTAAAGAATGTTTGGCTTTGTTGCTATTTATTTATTTATTAACCCATTTTCTGGCAACATATTACACAGCACTTTTACAGAGAATGTTTAATCATTCACATCAGTCCCTGCCACAGTACAGCATACAGACTAAATTCACATTAATGTTAATCTAATAGGATGGTTTTAGACTGTGGGAACAAACCGGAGCACTTGGGGGTACCCAACACAAACACGGGGAAAATATATAAACTTCACACAGTCAGTGCAATGATTCACTACGTGTAAATGAGTGATGCTATAACTGTGACAACTGTCCTCTGTGACACGTCATATTCCATTTACAGTGTATACCACAGTCCTCTCTTCAAGGCAAATCCACCAGTTAAAATATTAAAGCAAAATGATAAAGCAAAATAAGCTGAGCAGTAACTATTTTTCATAATCTAAAATACATAATAAAGACAATGAAGCACTCCATCTGAAATATATGGCTGGTTATTATAGCTGATTGAATTGAAGTTATGAATATGACAGAGAAAGCTGCCACTAATATTCATAGCAATTAGAAGTATTTATGACAAGAGACATATGGATAATATTCATATGCTACATGTCTAAGTCATTACTGAGAAGCTGTAGGGTTAACGTAAAACAATAGGTCCCAGCTGCTTTTAGAGGATGGAGTGGAGACCAATGCTTGATGCTGTCCAATTAAGCAGTTACTATAGGCTCCTCTTTATGAAATTTATGAAATACACATTAAAATGGATTGCAAAATTACAAACCTATATAATAGTGCTTATATTGTACATATTGTTCTTAATTCAAATATAAACCTCATACTTTGATTTTATTTCCCCTTTCTTTGTTTCCTGTTCATACGTGCATTACATGTCCTTTTTAAATAATAATCACAAATGATTTTCATTTTTCTCTTTTCTTTCTCACATTTTTTGGGCTGCAGTTTCATATTTTAATTATAATATTTTATTTACATGTTTATATAGCATGCACACCTTAAAGAATAGCTGCACTGTTACTTTCTGATGTATTTGTACATATGTTCCTCCTTCTGATACTTGAGCTTCAATATCAGTATGATATTGGTACATTAGCTATATCCCAATTTATTTAACTAAATCAATATATATATATATACATATATATATATATATATATATATATATATATATATACATATATATATATATATATATATATATATATATATATATATATCTTTAATATAAATGTCTAGTGGCGTGTGTTAGTCTGTCTGTATGTGTGTGGAAGAAAAAAAAAACAAGCTGCAGCGCCACCTGCTGGGCAGAGTTATACACTGACCTATATATTTCTTGAAGGAGAAGTGAAAGTTGGGAGTGGTTGATGGTTGCCGGGGGTGACAGTGGGGAGTTTTTAACACCTTAAGTAGCTTGATTTGACTAGAATGCGTGAGTATCATGCACGGGTTAACTGACCTACTAAATTCTTAGTGTGTGTGGAAAAAAAACCTCAAAAAGGGCTGAAATTTGGTATACTGACATTATTGACGAGTTGAGGGGTCAAACTCATTTTCGTGAGGTAATTTTACCTCATGAACACACATGTGTACAGTGGCGGATCCAGGGGGGTGCGATCGGGGCAATCGCCCCCCTCAGCAGGGGTTTGCTGCCTATGGCTGCACAGTATGTGCAGGTCCGTTTGGCAGTGGCAGTGACAGTGTGCTACCCGGCTGCTCTGATTGTGTTTTAAACACAATCAGAGCAGCCGGGCAGCACACTGTCCCTGCCTGTCACTGCCGAGCGGA
Organism: Mixophyes fleayi; assembly: GCF_038048845.1. Taxonomy (NCBI): domain Eukaryota; kingdom Metazoa; phylum Chordata; class Amphibia; order Anura; family Limnodynastidae; genus Mixophyes; species Mixophyes fleayi. Next base: position 153,730,467 of record NC_134402.1, read on the forward strand.
CCTGCACATACTGTGCAGCCCCCGGCAGCTTCAGAAGTCGGAAAGGGGGCGGGGCCTAAATTACCCCTCCCTAACATCCCCCCGGGGAACAAATATTTTCTAGATCCGCCCCTGCATGTGTAGCGGTGTGTGTTAGTGTCTGTGTGTCTGTGGAAAAACTATTTTCTCAGAAAGGGCTCATCCGAATGACCTGAAATTTGGTATACTGACACTATTTGACAAAAAAATGCATGAGTATCATGCACGGGTTAACTTGTATATATATATATATATATATATATATATATATATCCATTCTGGGACTATGGATGGAGACAGAGGGTGGGCTCCATCCATCAGGCCCATTAACTGGGTCTTTCCAGTTACCAGTAATTGCTGGTAATCAGGTGGTGCACCTGAGTGGTGTTAGTTAAAGGCGTCAAGGCAGCTCAGTCAGTCTCTCACTGCCTGGGGACAGGGGCTGCAGAGTCTCTGTGAGAAAGAGCCTGATATCTGCCTGTAAGTAAACTGTGCTGAAACTACTTTTTGTTTTGTCTCTTTATTTGTTAGTCAGGAGTAACCAGTGTATAGTTAGAGCTGAGCGGCAAGTTGTTTGTTTTAGACTTTTCTTTTGTTTTCTTACTGAATAAATCTGACTAATGTCAGCTGCACAAATTCTTTGGACTTGTGTGAAATCTCTTGAGTGCTATAAACACCATCAACCGCAGGAGATGGTGCAGGGCCCCCCTACCCAGTCACAATATATGAATAATTTAATGACAGACAAAAAATGTTGAATGTGGTTGAGATTTACATGGTCCTGCTGCATGAACCTCTCTTCAGGTCATGAGTCCCATTGCCACACTTTATCCGACCAACCCTCATGAGGGAGCATATGTGACAAGGAGAGAGTGGGGAGGGACTATATGACTTAGGCCTACCCCACTCTCCCCATGTCAGTTATGCTCCCCTATCCTTCTCCCTTGTCACATATACCCCAAGTCCCAACCCCACCAACAAAAAGAGAACCCATATTGAATAGACCCCTCCAGCTGATACATTCGTTAATACACACCACCACACTTACATTCTCTGTTTGGCTTGAATGGTATGGAAGGCATACACCTCGGTATCTGCACATGTAGAGAGCTGACACCAGTGGCACATGTGCTGAAGAATGGAGGGAAGGACTGGCCCATGTAGAGGGAAAAAACAGGAGGGGAGGGAAGAGGAGAAACAGGAGTAGAGGGAAGCGGAGAAACGGGAGGTAATGTAAATATGAGGGAGGTATAGAGCATCAGGGAGGAGGAGCGGAGTCTTGACTGACTGTGTGTTCTGTCAGCCTAAGCATCCTGCACTATGCTGACAGACAGGGAGCTGAGTCAGTTAGGGCAGGGGTTGATCAGCACTGTCAGCAGCAGGACATTGAATAGGTGACCGGTATCTTGGGAGGGACCAGCCAAGCAGAAAGAGCTCAATGCCAGGGCCAGTCACGATCAGTTTGGGCCAGGCAAGTCAAGGCCCAGGGGCTTTCTCACTCTTTTCCAGTTAACACAGAATTTTAATCTAAAAAAGGTGGAAGAACTGGGGAACAAAGTTAAAAAAAAAAAATAATCAAAGAAACAGGTGGTGGGCTACCCCTATTGTCCTGGGAACCCCTCTGCCAGTGACACTTATATCAATTACAGTCCACCACATATATCCCTGATAGACTATTAATTTTACAAATGTATGCAAATTTAATATTGTTTGTTTCCCAGAAATCCAATCGTGTGGCGGAAGTTCCACCGAGGAGAGCGGGGTAATTAAGTCTCCTCAGTGGCCTAATAATTATGCACCCAACAAATTGTGCATATGGCACCTACATGTGCCACAAGGGAAAAAGGTGACTGTGACATTCACTCATTTCGACTTGGAAGATCCAGACTTTATAACCAAGAACTGTTATGATTATGTAGCAGCATATGAAGAAAGTTCTGGCAAAGCTGTAAAATATGGTATGTTTTTCAAAGTAACAAAATAAATGTTAATAAATGATGCATATATTCATGTAGCTAGCCTGGTGGTTATCTATTTTTGCCTGTTCTGTTCTGTTTTTTTTAAACAGGAATGCCTTTAGGGATCTATGATAATTACCTGTGGTTTTTTGCTAGAGGCAGTGTTTTCAGTTTCTATATTTTTCTGTGATACCCCTAAAACTAGGGAAATGGACATGGATTATTCCCATTTTGACTAACCCTGATAGCTAATGCAAGCTGGAGGGTTGATCTATAGGGGGTTTAAAGACTTTTCCTACAAGATGCTTATACTGTTTGGTTGTATTCTCTGGTTTATGCTATATGTGCCGAGAATATGGCAGCTCTGAAAGGAACACTAACACCTGTTATGAGGTAATCTAGACTCTTGTGATCCAAACCTTAACTAATAGTTTATGTCTGCACTAGATATACTGGTGACCAGTAATTTAGCCAAGTGAGGAAAGTGCTCCTGCTGAATGAACTTACAAGGTTTGTGTCAGCTACGTCCTCATTACATCCCCGAGGCACCTTCTGACATCTCAGGTACTGCCTCAAATCTGGCTTTGCCACAATTCATTAGAGGAGATACCAACTAATCTGGACACTTCCACATTCGGAAATAGTGAAATCACCACAGATAAATGTGCGTCTGGGAAAACGTACAACTATGGGCCTGAGTCTTTAAGGAGAGTAAGGCAAAAAAGGAATACATTTTTTCCTGGACAAACCATGTCACAATTCAAGGGGTGCATATCAGTTTATTATTTTGCATGTAATGAAAATACTGTTGTTTTTTTCATGTAGCACACAAATACTTGATAGCTTTATTTGTACATTGAAATGTAAAGTTGATCTAGGACATGCCCTACCTCAACTATAAATCTGCAATCTCATTTTGAATTTACACCCCTCCAATGCAACATGGTTTTGCCAAGGTGCAAAGTTACTTATTTTTATGCTTTCCTTTCCTTAATGAATCAGGCCCTATATGTCTGTGAGATAAACGTACAACTATAATTCCCATAAAATAGAGAAACATATCCCAATTTTCTTCCAAAATAAGCCCTATGTGTCACGAGAAAAATAAAAATCACTTGGTTTGAATAATAAACAAAAATCTCTCTAACATTAGGAGGGGGTGATTCACTTCACTATTGTGGCATACTTTGTGGATATACTTTCTCAATTGAAAAGTATTTTTTTTTAAATATATATATATATATGCAGAAGAAAAAACATTTGTGTAAAATTCAGATTGTTGACTACTGCAGCACTAAACTTATATTCTGTAGCTAAAAATGTGAATGTGTGAAATACTTTTTAAAACTTTGGACAGTTTATAGTTTTTGGTCGTTTTTCTTCTTGTAGGTCCTTTCTGTGGTACTAGTCTACCAGATTCCATTACCAGTCAGAGTAACATCGTTACACTCCGATTCCACAGTGATCTGTTCACAGAATCAAAAGGCTTCCGAGCCTACTGGGCCACGGATCCTCTGCAGGTGCCTCCAACAGAAGCCCCTCCAGCTCCCAATCCTTGGGACAGTATATCAATAGGTATTGCCTGTTACCCCTTATACTATTGTTTACTGATATTGAATAGAGTTTTTCAGATTATAGAGAAAAGTACTGTTAAATAAACACCATGGTGCCTATTTATTAATGGTGCCCTGATTGTGGCTATAAGTCTGAATTTTTATTGCCTCTTATTGTGGCAATAAAATCACTTATGGACGATATTTCTGGCTACCCCAGTGATACCACCACGGAGAGGTAATCGTTAACTTACCAGTTTGCCGAACCTGTCTCTGTAGCTGCGAAGTGGAAGCCCCATTTAGGCTTACGTTGGGCTTAAAAAATGCTTTATTCCAACAATTAATAATTTGTTAATTGCAAAAATGTTTAAACAATTTGTAAATTTGTAATTATTTTTTTTGCAATTAAAACATAATTTATTCTGAGAATAAAGCATTTCTGAATGCATTTGTTTTGTTACCACCCTCCTTGTTAAACATTCATCCCCAAGCAAAGGTAAACTTTACACGGAAGAGGTCATCACCTGCAGTAACCACTATAACATATAGGGGTAGATTTACCAATCTAGCTATCAGTTTCTAGAATGTACTAGATAAATAACAGCCAGAATCTGGCTGCTATGGGCAACACCTCCACTTTTTCTTTTTAGAATGTTTGATAAATCTACCCCATAGGGTGAAGTGAAAAATCTCTCATCATCTGGCTTTTCGTCCTTCGATTAAAACGATACAATGTTCTCTTCTACTAGGCTTACAAAGCTACACCTGACTTTTGATTTTCTGCATTTACACATACCCAGAAAGTACACCCTAGAAAAGAATCAATAGCAAACTAGGTACCTGAATATAAAATAAAAATGTTTAATTCAATGTTAAAATAAATAAAATGAAACACAAAGCAGGAAAATATTTTAAGAATCTATTGCTTTATTTTATAGCTTCCAAAATGTCTTGTTTAGAACAGGCTGGGCAGCACTGCGCATTGCAGTATCCTAGTCCAAGAACAGGTTATGTTGTACTACACAGTAGTATATGTATAGAATGTATTACAAAATGATGTCATGATAGTTTCATTTTAATAGCGCAAACATGTAGCCCTATAGTTTGCAAATAATATAAAACTATTAATTAGACATTTTCATTATTAAAGATTTACTTAAACATTAACATTTAACTGAGCTGTTCCCTCCTCTTAGAGGAGCCCTGAGAACTGGGAGTGATTCGGTTGTATAAAAAAAAAATGTATATATAACAGCAAACAGCAAGTCATTTGTAACACTTTTGCTTTGTGAAATCACATGTTAGCTTAACCTTGTTGTTTTCAGAATGGCCAACCAAGTGTGGACAGCCAACAAATCGCCCCCAGATTAATTCCAGAATTGTCAATGGAGAACCTGCTGTTCCTCACACCTGGCCTTGGCAAGTGTCCATGCAGGTAATGTAAGAGAGACTTGGCTCCAATAAAACTCAGATGAACAGCAAAGCCCCAGGCAAAGACTAACATTAATATTTATAAGAGTGTTAGAATGCAGAGGGAAAAAAATTTTTAATGTCCAACACAAAGTAAATTCCACGCCACTAAGTGTAATTTCTTTATGTCAGTTCATAAACAGAAAGATACTTTCAAACATTTGTACAAGGTCATATATATAAAAGTGTCCAGCACAAAAACATTACATGTGACTTTATGCTGTAACTGAGAGAAAACAGCTGTTACATAATGTACTAGCTGTATAAACTGTACAAAAAAAATATTTTATGCGTTATTGTTGTTTGAAAGTGTTTGGAACGTCCCGGGTGACTACGCCTGTGCAACTAATAGGCAAAGGAAAAGGCAAATTGAGAAAATTACCTAGGGTGGCAACATCTAAACTGAATTAAACATCCAGTCACGTGCCAGAATGGGAGAGGGGGGAGAGAGAGAGAGAGAGGGGGGTAGAGGGCGGAGAGATTCTGTGAAAAGTTCTTTATTTTCATTTTGCATTAAATACAGAAGCATTCACATAGCTGGTTTGTGTTCTACCACATGGAAATTAACAAGGTTGAGTTGGTAATATCAAGGCTTTAAAAAAAAAACTTTGAAAAACAAGGAAGCTAGCCAGAAAGATAAAGCAATATAATGACCAATCGGGAGTGAAGTGTGTGTTTTTGCGTTTGCCAGAAGTTGGGGGAACAGGAAATCAATTGTTGCAGTGGCTAGCACTGATAGCAGTAGTAGTATAGCTGCTTAGAATAAAGAGAGTGTGTGGATGAGGTCACTAGGGCACAAAGGGGGCTTGTGCTGGAATGTGCCGATATGAGTTTCGTAAGTTGTAGTCAGAAAGCGAGATTAGCTGTGACTTAAATACATTAAGTCTGTAGCTATTGCATAGACCAAAGCTGTTTAATATAAAATCAGAGTGCAATAATAAATAAAAATGGCTTATACTGCTTGCCCAACAATATCATTCTTATGAAGATATCATCATCTATATATATAGCACCACTAATTCGGCAGCGCTCTACAGAGAACTCACACACAGTCTAAATTCCCTGACATACACACAGACCAAGAGAGACTAAGGTCAATTTAATAACAGTCAATTAACCTACTAGTATGTTTTTGGAGTTTGGGAGGAAACCGGAGCACCCAGAGGAAACCCACACAAACACGGGGAGACCATACAAACTCCACACCGATAAGGCCATGGTCGGAAATCGAACTCATGACCCCAGTGCTGTGAGGCAGAAGTGCTAATCACTTAGCCACCATGCTGCCCATGTATGCCCACACAAAAATGGAAAAATAGCCATTTAGCTGTGGGGCTGTTGGGACACTAAATGTGACAAGTTAAGTGTCCTGTAAGGTATGGAAGACTGATATGTTATGTGACTGTGTATTAACAGATAGACACCTATTCTGATTGGAAAAGAAAAGCATCCAATACAGTTGCCTTATATAAAAATAACTGCGTAAAAACATATGTGGTTAGAACAACCACTAAACTTATCTATAAAAATAACCAGCACGCTACAGTATTGAATAAACTACATGAAATATTTGAACAAACTATTCAATTGTAAATAAAATTGTATCCTTTAAACCAAAAAGGCACAGAGAGACCACCAAAGTGTAGTGTGTTAACAAATGTAGCATGAAATACATTTATCAGGATGTTATTAATATCTACTGTATATAAAATGCATTTTTACCATTGGTCTTAGTTGATCTTAATTGTTTTGGCCATCATCTCTATCACTATGCAGGTACACCTGCCCTGTAGCTGGTGCAAGTGATACGACTAATGAGCATGTACCTGAGGGATACTGGCGTATAGTCCATTTCTGAGCATGCACAGAGCAATTTTACCCAAAAAATGGCACGTAATGGGACTTTGGTTCATTAATGACTCAGGCCTTTGATGTACTTTTTTTCTATGTTACTCAAAATCAGTGCCGTAACTAGCCATTTTAGTGCCCTGGGCGAGATAGGGAACCGGCGCCCCCCATCTAAGTGGGAGTGTCAATCATCGCGTGGGCGTGGTCAACCTACTGTGGGGCCGTGGCTAGCGCTTTACAAGTTCTAGACCGCACTGAAACCCCCTCCCTCCCCATTCTTCTCGGTCTGGCTTTGTAAGGATCTTTATGTAATAAGCCTCCATAGAATCAAAGTACATTAAATGCAGCTCTCACATGCTAGCTGTATAAAAAATGAATTGGTTATTGAAATAAAACTCACTGAAACAAATTAAAACATAAATGTAACGGTACCATCTGTATCACACTGCCCCTTCATCACACTGTGCCCTCCATCACAGTTTCTACTTTATCACACCGTGCCATGGAGCCATCTTTATCACATTGTGCCCCCTTATCACCATCACACGAAATTAATAATTTTATATATATATATATATATATACACACACACACACACACACACAATATAAAGAGCCTCCTAGTGTCCGCCTTACAATACAGAGAGCATTCCTGTGACCGCCATAGTATACAGAGAGCATTCCTATGACCGCCACACAATACAGAGAGCATTCTTGTGACTGCAATACAGATAAATACCTCACCTGAAATTAATAGACCCCACCATTAAATTAAAAAGCCCCATCAATAAATTAAATTGACCCACCAGCACCCTACAAATAAAATAGTACCCATTAAATAATTAGCCCCCACCTAAACGTCAGCATTAAATTAATAGCCTACCTCCCACCCATGTACTAAGACACCCAACCTCCCTACCCTCATATCACACATTATATTAATACATCCACCCTTCCCTCACACATTATGGCAGCATACCCCCCCTTCCCTCATAAAGCATAGCAGCACCCCCCTCCATAATAGCAGCTTACATCCACCCCTCCCTCCATAATTGCAGCTTACATTACCCCTTCCCTCCCTCCATAATTGCAGCTTACATCCCCCCCTCCCTCCCTCCATAATTGCTGCTTACATCCCCCCCTCCCTCCTTCCATAATTGCAGCTTACATCCCCCCTCCCTCCTTCCATAATTGCAGCTTACATCCCCCCCTCCCTCCATAATTGCAGCTTACATCCTCCCTCCTTCCATAATTGCAGCTTACATCCCCCCTCCTTCCTTCCATAATTGCAGCTTACATCCCCCTCTCCTCCATAATTGCAGCTTACATCCCCCCTCCCTCCCTCCATAATTGCAGCTTACATCCCCCCTCCCTCCCTCCATAATTGCTGCTTATATCCCCCCTCCCTCCTTCCATAATTGCAGCTTACATCCCCCCTCCCTCCATAATTGCAGCTTACATCCCCCCTCCTTCCATAATTGCAGCTTACATCCCCCCTCCTTCCTTCCATAATTGCAGCTTACATCCCCCCTCTCCTCCATAATTGCAGCTTACATCCCCCCTCCCTCCCTCCATAATTGCAGCTTACATCCCCCCCTCCCTCCTTCCATAATTGCAGCTTAAATCCCCCCCTCCTCCATAATTGCAGCTTACATCCCCCCTCCTCCATAATTGCAGCTTACATCCCCCCTCCCTCCATAATTGCAGCTTACATCCCCCCTCCTTCCATAATTGCAGCTTACATCCCCCTCCTTCCTTCCATAATTGCAGCTTACATCCCCCCCTCCTCCATAATTGCAGCTTACATCCCCCCTCCCTCCCTCCCTCCATAATTGCAGCTTACATCCCCCCCTCCCTCCTTCCATAATTGCAGCTTACATCCCCCTCCTCCATAATTGCAGCTTACATCCCCCCTCCTCCATAATTGCAGCTTACACCCCCCCTCCTCCTTCCATAATTGCAGCTTACATCCTCCCCTCCCACCTTCCATAATTGCAGCTTACATCCCCCTCCCTCCATAATTGCAGCTTACATCCCAACCCTCCCTCCTTCCATAATTGCAGCTTACATCCCCCTCCTCCTCCATAATTGCAGCTTACATCCCCCCCTCCTCCATAATTGCAGCTTACATCCCCCCTCCCTCCATAATTGCAGCTTACATCCCCCCCTCCCCCTCCATAATAGCAACACACATCCCCCTTTCCCTGCTTTGAAGCTTACCTTCTTTATTCCTGACCAGCCGTCGCTGCCTGGCTCCTCTCTGCTTCTCTGCTCCTCTGCTGCCTAGCACCGTCATGACATCAGACGCTGAGGCAGAGGGCAGAGTTCAGAAGGTGCCGGCCGCCATTTTGGATACGCCGGGCGGCTGGCAGTCTGAATCTGAGGTCTGTTTATTTTTTTTTATTTTTTTTTTACTCCTCACACAGAGGCCGGTGCGGGCGGACGCTGCACCCCCTTGGGACTGCGCCCTGGGCAGCGGCACCGCCCGCACCGGCCTCGTTACGGCTCTGCTCAAAATAGTCATGTTCATCTGATGGTTTCTTTACCTATCCATACAACTATTACTACCCTGTTCTCTGGTAATTGTCACTGCACTTTGTATTGTTTGGAAACATAAATAAAATCTTTTAAAAAAAAAACCTCATATATTTAAAAAATACAATTGCTTATCTGGTCAGAGCAGTCTCACCATAGCGGAGATGTATGCAATCACTTGCTGCAATAATAATAAAAACAGACAAGTATAATGTAATAACCTAGGTTAAAAAAAAAAAAATGAGTCCATAAGCAAGCTGTACATTAAAAAACTCACATTAATATTAATTTCCTTTAAATAAATTTTTCTTGACTATCTTACCAAAAAAATATAATACCTTTTTAAATTAATACAGCAAATGTAATAATTATCTCCCGGAGGAGCAGTCGGTTCCTAGAAATCACAGAACTGTTGTGATTCAAGTGTAGGGGGCATTCTGGGTAACTGGGAACTATGTGCTCCGCTGCCATAGGGCGACTTTGGAAAAATTGTATCTTTGTTAATAAAAGTCAAAACTATTTACCATCACAAGTCTGACATGACAGTGTGCAATACAAACCAATACATTAAAGTCATCCAAAGGTAGGAAACTTCGAACTTTAAATTTATAAGCAAACAAATAGTGGAATCTTACACAAAATAGCAGAAATGCTTACATTTTTAGCAGGTTAAACTCATCCAAAGGGTAGCAAGTAGCAAAGCTGATCTTTTACAGGTTACCACAATTCTACATAATTCACTGTAATTTGATTCTATTTTAATGTAGAGCAAAACTTAGGCAGAAATCCAGATTTGCTTGTACAAATACTGATAAATACATTGTGCTCTGTAAATATGATGTTATTACTCTCCTTCAGTATTATATACACACTAGTACATTAATATAGATTTTGTGCTATCTTTACATTGTATCGTCAGGTTTGGCCAAGTTCTCGAAATGAAACAATTTTCTTCCACACGTGCGGAGGTACCCTCATCCACAAGAACTGGGTCCTCACAGCAGCCCACTGTTTTATTAAGTAAGTCTGTGATTCACAGAAACATTTTCATGCTCGATCTTCTTTCAGATACTACTCTGTAAACTTTAGCAGTAGGTTTATTTGTTATGAAGAAAAATAGCTTAATTCACATCTCAGAACCTTTCACCAAAAACTGTCAGTTATACCCTTTTTAATTCTTTTGGCTGAAATATGGTGTATGCTGATTAATGTGTCCTCTTACTAAAGAGTAGAATACACTACAATCACCCATCACAACAATGCACCTTGCACACAGGGGGCAGTTCCCATTGGATTATGTCAAAAGAAGAAAAAAAAAGAAGAAGATTTTAGATAAGCAAACATCTGTTTATTAATTATAGGGGAAATATTTATTATAAAGGAGGTACCACTATTTTATTAATTTTTTTGCATACTTAGTGTACCACTATTTATTTTTAAAATACCAGGGACATAACCTTTCATTTGGAAAATACCAAGGGCATCATTCTTTATTTGGTAAATATCAGAAGATTTAGCTAATACTAGCGACTACATTATTTCTTTTTTTAATATTGGGGGCACTACTATTTTTTTAATTGTAACGGGAATACTACAAGTTTAGGCATTAACACTATAGGTACTACTACTTCATTTAGTAAGGGGACAATAGCATTTTTATTAGAATGGGGGAGCCAAGATAGGGACAACACTTGTGGCATTGCAGGTGCAAGCATGCAATGTTGTTTATGTGCATGCAGTGACATTGACCTACATACAGGTCAGTGACCTGTATAAAAGTATGGTCATGGAACTCCTCACCATTTACAGTAGGGCATATTCTCCTATATATACTTCCATGACTGTAGCAGGTACATTTTTGTATTTTAACTTTGTATAAGCCTTTCAATACCCAACTTATGGATGTTGTGACTAAATTAGACTTTTATATTTTAAGTTATGCAGATGAATTGTATCGCTGGCAAATGTGCCTTGGGAAACACAATCTAACAATTGAAGAACCCACTGAAATATGCTACAAAATTCTGGGTATCTATCGCCATGAAGGCTTTGTTTATCCGGAAATCCCTGCACTTGAATTTGACATTGCCTTGGTGAGGCTGGATGGGGAGGTGGTGGCCAGTGATGTTATTGATTTTGCTTGTCTGCCACCACGAGGGCAAGTTTTATCTGCAAATTACACCTGTCATGCAACTGGATGGGGAGATGAAACAGGCAAGTTTACCAGAGCCAGTAAATGTAAAGAAAAATTATTTGAATTCATGTGATAATACCAGTAGTAGTATATGTAAAAAAAGAAAATGTTATATAAACAAAATCAAGTTATAAATCTAATCTCTCTATTACATCAACTCATGAAGGAAATTCATTGGCACCGAAAGCTGCTGAAGGTTTAAATCAAGTGGCACTACCCGTTATTGCATATGAGATTTGCAAAACACCCCAGTATTGGTGGTTTCAAATAAAAGACTCCATGATCTGTGCTGGATACGTTCTTCCTGATGAGTTAAAGTCAGTGTGTCAGGTTGGTATATTTTCTGTTTCTATCACTCAGATACCCTGAAAGCACATCCAGTTAAGTGTGAATCCAGAGTATGCTTCTAGAAACCAGCAATCACTATAACACTATTTGCAGCATAATAACATATTCAATACTGCTACTGTGTTATCTAAAGGGGGGTTGAGGGAATTTGCAGCAGTGTGCCTGCAGTTTTTTTCCAAAATCACAACATATTACTAAAGAACACAAGAGAAACTATTGTAGCCATAATAACTGTGGTCGTTATTTGCAGTAGCCCATTGTTCTACTGAAGCTGATTCTATGGCTCTTCACCTGCCGAATATAACAACCTAAAATGCAAACATGGTGAATGTTCTACATCCACATAAGTCTGTATAAAGCGTTAAGAACCAAGTGGATGGGGCAGTAACCTATAGAGCTGCTATGTAAATGCCCAGAAGCATACATCCCGATTTCAGCTGAACAGTCCCTATTTTAAGGCTCTGTCCCACACATGTTTGTCCCATGGGTGTGAAAATTGGGAAGTATGTTCTGTTCATCCTTGCTCTACATAGCAGAGCAGCAGTGAACCGATGTGCGCATCGGTTACTGGTGAGTGCGGTACTGTATGTGCGTTTGGAGGTTGGTGAGGGGCAGACATACCTCATTGTGATGCAAACATATCCCTATTATCACACCCCCTGCCCTGACTCAAATGTTGAGAGATACGCTGAATTGCTTTCTATTTTGGAGAGACATAATTGCATATTGGTTCTGGCATTAGCAAATCATTTTTTTATTGTAGTATAAGGAATATATGTAACTTGAAGTATACATTTTGCCTGCAAACAGTGAACACTCTGTGGGCTGCCCCAATATTCAGCTATTTCACAAGCAACTAGTGCCATCATGAGGCACTTTAGACTCTCCCTAGTTCCTAGTGAATTGATCGCAACAGCCTAAAAATGGCTGTTTCCACTGTGAGTAGGCCAAAGATACAGTTTACATAAACATAGTAGATAAACCTTTGCTTCTGCAATTGATGCTGTGTTCAGATTGTCCTAGAGATATGAGTCAGTATAGGAATTGTTTTTGTTTTACTTCCTGCAATGAGAACGAGAGATGTGGAAACACATATTATAGCAATGACATTGACCTACATATTGTTCAAATATTTTTACTCAAAGGAAAAGGAAGCAAATATTTCTGTAAGGTTTATCTGTGCTATAAATAATCTGATTATAATAAACATGTTGACACTAAGTGCCTACAGAATACATTGTGCCAATATACTGTACAGTGTTTGTTTTCTTTTAGTTCTCTTTCTAATCTGGTACTCGTCTGATAATCTCTTCTTCCTTTTTCCATGTTTCTGATTTTATTTTTCTAGTTTACTTTTCTCCTGGGTATGAATGCCTATTATATTTGGGGTTTGTTTGTCTACATGTAAGAAACTTGAAGTGGGATGGGCTAGGACCAGTCTGTGGCCTATAAGATCATTACAACAATCATTACAACACAAATGTTGACAGAGCCAACTGCAATAAAAACAGCAGCAAATTAAACGTGTTAAACATTCCTCTAAAGTTCATATATCCAACTTGTTCAAGTTATTATTCCTCCATGTGCAGTCTACTTACTTTCCCTAATATGTGCTGAGTTTAAATGTCACTTTCAAAATAATGTAAAAAGGGTTTTTTTTTATTTGCACCAATTTATACATATATACTGAAATAAGAGTCATTACACACAGTATTTAGTTTCCTAAAATGATCTTCAGATATTGAACATGGGGTGTTACCACTAAACTAAATTTAATAGTAAAAGCAGGAAATTAGTTTATTCAATGTGGTGCACTTTATATCCTCCGTATTACTCTTTGGATTATGTATTAGATTGATGTCATTTACTACTAAAAACAACTTTATTAAATTTAACTTAAAACGTATTCACTAATTGAAAAAACAGCAAAGTAAAGTAATTTTGTGAATAACGTGAAAATTGCTGGCTGCACACTCTAGTTGCTTAAATTCCTTGCTGAATGAGCTTGTATGAGTTATCTTGCAAACCTGTAATTTATCCAATTGTTAAAAATAATTTAGCTTTATATGGAGGATTGTCTAATCATCCCTTCTTTATATTTTGTAATTAATTGAATAAAAATAGTATTATACCGGATTCTTGGTTTTCTGCTTATCACATTTCACTTGGTAAATACGAAGTTGATTTTCTATTCTGAGTTGATTTTGTTCATGCTACAGTGTGATCGCACTGTTCAAACTCATGCAGTCAATCTCATTCATTCATAACTGTGAATTTCTAACTGCCTAATAGGCGCTCATTATAACTGTGGGCACTATAGAGCTGTGATATGCTAAGCAGGCTTAATTTCTCTGGTTGTCATTAGATATATTACCTCAATGCACCTCTTATTAGCATTTGTTTGTGAATATTGTGCAGCCAACAAAACGTTGATGTGCATTTCACTGGGCTGATTGCTTTCTCATGGCAAAAAGAAATAAAAAAAAATCCAATATAAAGTGTAATATAAATAAAAGGATTTATAGGATTTATAATGTAGGTTAACAAATCTCTGACTTTACCTCTGAAATACTCCCCTCTCATTGTTGTATTGATGAAAATATTTTTATCATATCTGAAATATGACATTCATTTACTAGTGGTCTTAAATTAACTGTATTGATATTGATCAGAGTTAACATTTTAAAATTGTTGAGGACAGGATCACAGTGACTTATGGTGCTGAAGCAAAATAATTCCATTACTAGCCCAGCAAATGGGGAAGCTCTCAGTACTACAGAGAAGTGTGATGCATTCTGGTCCTCATATAATTACAATATGGCTCAGTCACTGTACATCACCATGGGTAGGGCTTTGTGAATATATAATGTGCTGTTCCTTTAATCACATGACTCAAGAACACCTTACATGCATATCTACTTTTGTTTAATAAGATCATTTAAGAGATGTCTTAAATTATGTTTAGTAGAGCAATATGGGGCTATTCTCTGTGTGATCCATCCTCTATACAGAGTGTACAACATATGTAGTAGGCTTTCGTACACTTATTTGGCATGGTGTACAATCGATTTGTGAAAGGGGGCTAAAGGCCTAGATCTGTTTTTTGCTTACTTAATGAAGAGTTTTCCATTTGTTATTTTTTTTCATTGTCAAGTTATTTTATGCAAATAGTTTTGCATGGGCTTTACATTATGTACATTTAAAAATAATATTTGGAGTATTCCAGATGAAGATTATTACTTAAAACCTGACATGTGCTATTTATGCAACAGGAGCTTTGATCAATTCAATGTTCAAGTTAGTGCAAGTTAATGAAAGATCAATTTGTATTGGTTGCAAAGAGATACTTATTAATAATTATTAGTGATATATGTATTTATATGAGTAAATAAACCTACATTCCTTTTGTCATGTACATTTTTAATGAGAATATATATTTTAAGTAGGTGCCCCACAGCCTTGCAGGGAAACAACTGATCTATGGGTTGCAATTTAAAAACATGTGAATTAATAAAATGTTAAATAATGCACTAATATTAACTCACTCTCTTTTGTAATACACCCAGGGGGATTCAGGTGGACCTCTGGTCTGTCCATCATCCGCTGACAACTCGATTTGGGAGGTTCATGGAATTACCAGTTTTGGACCTATTGGCTGTATTATGGATAAGAAACCCAGTGTTTTTACCCGGGCATCTGCTCATCTTGACTGGATAGACCATATCATTAAGAAGGATGTATATGATATATACTGTAGGTATTCATATGAGTTTGCATTTAAGAAACATGTAGTGGTGTATTTTTAATCTTCCTGTATATGAAGCACACCTAGCTAAACATCATGGGCCTCATTTATAGTCGGACGCAATGTGCGTCTAAGACGTACATGAAAGGGCAGTAGTGGGAGTGTGCCGCAGTTTGGTAGGGCATTACGAGTGGCATGCAGCCCCAGTTGCATCCCACTCCTAATACCCTACCAAGTTGCGACCAGTTCCCACAGCTAGCTAACTACTTGCTCCACCTAATTCCTGCCGCACTTTTTCAGTGTTGTTTTGACGTGTGTTCTGCATGCGTCTTGATCCGACTAGGGTAGTTTTTGCGGGTAGACGTCCATGGTATCTAAATTATTCATGGTCACGCCTACATAACTCTGTGTTCCACCCTTTCCCTCGTACTGAGACGCAAGCTGTCACAAGTGTACACTGCGTCTGAAAAGCGGAGAAACGGAACGGCAGGGAACTGTTGCTTACTGCGCATGCCCTGTCAGTGGAAATGTGCAGGATGTGCCTGAAACAGACCTTGCGTCTGACTCTAAATGAGGCCCCATGTGTTTGCTTCTCAAAAAATTCCCACAGCGTAACTGTAACTTTTAATCCTGATGATTTAGAGAAAATGTTACAGTAATATCAATTTAAAAGAGATAATATTGGCAATCAGTGATAACTGCATAATGCATTACACATAAACAGCCCTAGGGCTAGATTTACTAAGCTGCGGGTTTGAAAAAGTGGGGATGTTGCCTATACAACCAATCAGATTTTAGCTTTCATTTATTTAGTACCTTCTACAAAATGACAGCTAGAATCTGATTGGTTGCTATAGGCAACTTCCCCACTTTTTCAAACCCGCAGCTTAGTAAATCTAGCCCCTAATCTTTAATCCTTACATTCTATTTAATGCAGTTATCATGTAAGCAGACGCTCCATATGAATGGGTTGTGTCTTTTACTTAAATGCTTTGATCATTTTGTCCCTAACCACTTTTAATCACAAAACCCTGAAATACCTTTCACTCCTTGGAAGCGTATACTATTTAAATATATATATTTATTTGTCAAACAAGTACAAGATGGTAGAGATCTAATTAGGATGAAAAATGGAAATGTTAAATGGAAATTAGAACATGTAATACTGTTAAACTCGTCAAGCTGAGGAACACTGTGTTGTTGAAAATCCATCTTAAATTATTTTCTTTCTACCTCTTTTAGAATTCACATAAAACTGTTGTGTTGGGGGATAGTTTATTATTATGTCTTTTAAAGGTCAAAATCTTTCTTGAGAGTTATTACAATACATTCTTAAATATCCAAATGAAACATTGCTTTGGGCCCCTACAGAATGAATCATAGGGGAGAAGGCTTCTTCCCCAGTGTGTACATATGATATAAATAGCACAAGTCTGACACACTAAATTAGAAGAGGCAAGTCAGTGCTCTCTGCTAAAATATCATTTCTTGTCAGCATGTTAGGGAGTAATTCACAAGCTCTAGATGAATGCTGTGTGTTTCCTTGTATTTACAGTATAAAGCATGTATGGTGGTTGAATATGTAACATTTTAAGACAACCATTCTAGCTTATGCTGTTTTATTTTGTAACTCATGACCTACTCTTGAGACAAATTAGAACATTTTCACTGTTGAAGGTTTACTGCAATGCGACGAAGGGAATTGCTGCTTTCCGTGACACTTCAACTCATCACATGACCTTAGACAGGGAAGCTATCTGTCCCTCTGTCCTACAAATTGACAATATAAAAGGTACTCATAATAAAGGACACAATACCAAGCAGTGGAGAGAATATGGCCACAGTCTTTTATTTATTTTCTAATATAACCTTAAGGGAACCGGCATACTGAGCAACCAAGTGCCTGAAGGAGACAGGAAACCATGCCCCTAACCAAAAAACCAAGGGTCACGTATGCTGTGCCCGCTCATCTGGCCACTTGACCCTTTGTCCTGGTGACAAACAGCATGATCACCTGATCCTCTGTTCAGGTGGCAAACATAAAAACCAGGGTTAAAATAGCAAAAATAGTCTGCAATCCTTAGAGATATTGTACAGCTTTAAATAAATAGGACCTTTATAAAATATAAATAAAAGCGGCCTAATCATCTTCACTGTATAATGTGTCAAACCAAAAAATGCAAACAGTATTGTTTTTGTGTAGGTACATATAAATGATGCTATTTTGTATGTGCATTTTTCAGTGAAAAATACTGTGCAAAAGTTCATATGATTAAAGATATGGTGTATGTATAAGTTTCTCAATATAAATTATTATGGAGATCCTTATTCATTTTATATTACAAAAACTGTCCGGAGCAGCCAACTCACTCAACCTGTTTCTATATTCAAGTAAATCCATCAAGGAAAAGAGCTATAAACGCTCGTGTTCTATGCTTTATTTTTATTCACTATGGTGAGAACCCCTATTGTATTTTATTGATATCTAAGGCTCTTCATAATACTATATAGTTAAATGTAAGTTCCATTAAATATATAGCCCTAAATGTAATCCTGTTTGGTTAGGATGCTTTTGATTGCTCTGGCAAACAGACAAATAAATGCAGCTTTAGGATTGGCTTGATAGCCCCTTCCAACTGCAAACTTGATTCTGTGTTATCTTCCCTGCAAATGTTAGCACTATGCAGATTAGTGGGGATGTCAAATGGAGACAGATATGATCCTATTTTTAAGATGAGATGGTTGTTTTTGCCAGGCATAGGCATTCTCCCTATCTATCAAAGTCTACCATTGTGGTAATACTGGCAGTAGCATGGGGAAACCTATTTAACAAGGATCGTGAGATGACGATAGTGAAAGGATGGTGATAGCAGGATATATTGAATGAAAAAATGCTTTACTTATTTATTTACATAAAACGTTTTTGTTTTTTTCAAATGGGACTGCTAACAAACCAATATATTTTATTTATATTTTTTAACACTTTTTATATATTTTTTTATTTATATATATTTTTGTTTACAAGTGGAACTGAAAGCCTATATCAGGGCTTCCAGCACCAGTGTCCACTCACGAACTGGCAAGTTGGGCCATGCATGCGTAGATCCACCAAGACTAATTCATTAGCTGCTTTTCTTTAATGCATAGTTGCCAACTCTCCCAGCAGAGCATGGCAACCTCCTTGTTCTCGCCCCGGCAATAGATAAGTGGTGGGGGGTGGGGCTTAATGACGCAAATATCACGTCATCTTAGCCCTGCCCTCTGCTGCAATTGGCCAAAGTTGTGCCAATCGTTTAGGGGGTGGTGCCAAAATAATGCGATTCGCATATATATATATATATATATATATCGTCTTGTAAATTCTTACAACCTGTTATTATGGGGTTATCAAGCACCTGTCCATAAGGAACATTTTGCCGACTTTCTGTAGAACAGGTCACCAGGGCAGCTGAGCGGTGCTGTAAGTGTAAATCATACAAGTGTAGTGTCATCTGTGCATGCATGAGCCCAGACTTCCAGTTCCAGATTCAATCATTTTTTTTTAGAATAAAGAAAAAAAAAAGAAAAGTACTTTTTTCTGGTGGCAGCCCCTGGCTATACAGATAACAGCACAGCTGCTTTACTTGTTGAATAGGCAGCTTTGCTGGAAAGCTATCACCTGCAGGGACGATTTCATAAATAGGGAGAAGCCTTAAATCTGGCGTAAACTTGCATTTTCTCTGGATTTAGGGATTTTCTCTATTTGACAAATAGAACCCTCTATGTTGATATATAAAATGTAATGATTCGGCCTAAGATAACAGCACAGTAAACATGAGATATCTTAGTAAAAAATAAGCCAACCAAAAAATTTTCTAAAGAATGTAATTTTAATTTTGCATAAATATTTGAAATACATTTTAAGGGTTGATTTCTATGGCACTCATTCACACAAATGTGCTGGGAAAATTATATGCAAAACAACTTACAATGAAATAAACGAAAAAGATATCAAATATATTATTACGCATTACATATTGTTATAGCATGGCAATTATTATTTATGTTTGTGAATGTTATGAAATGGTTATTCATAATAAATCAGCATATATTTAAAATGTAAATGGCGGTTCTACTTACTTGACATATTATATACTTCATAAAAACGTATTTTTACCGCATCACATCTGCCATTGAAGTGTGTACCAAGCATAATGGAGGTCATCACATACAAACTAAAGCAGAGTTTTTTCAAATGTCTTTTTTTTCTATTGCCAGCATCTGGTTGTGGCAGCGCCAAACATCTCAGCGACAGAAAGGGATCCTTCACATCAATGAGATATCCTTCCTCATACAGAAGTGATGCCAGCTGCTCTTGGGATATTGTCGCTCCAGCTGATAAAGTCATTCATTTGCATTTTAGCGACTTCCTCCTTGAGGACAGTACCTCTTGCAACAATGACAGAGTTGTGATATCAGATGAACTCAGTAGTCTCGGTAGGTATTCTACACATCTGTTCATAAAGCAAATTCATTCTTGCTAATGTTCTCCTCGTGTTTGCGTGGGTTTCCTCCGGGTGCTCCGGTTTCCTCCCACACTTCAAAAACATACTGGTAGATTAATTGGCTGCTATCAAATTGACCCTAGTCTCTGTCTGTCTGTGTTAGGGAATTTAGACTGTAAGCTCCAATGGGGCACGGATTGATGTGAGTTCTCTGTACAGCGCTGCGGAATTAGTGGCACTATATAAATAAATGGTGATGATGAATTCAGCCTCAACAATCAAGAAAGGTTATGGATTAACCTCTAAAACATGCAGAGAGCAGAACATTTTTATTTACGCACATGCACTTATTTATTTATTGGTTCTCATAGAGTGAAGGGACATTGGGGCCACTGTCTTTATTCCAGGGGTCACTTTTTGTGTGTTGGAACATGTTTTAACATTGATAGAAATGCTCCTAGAAATTTGCTTTCCCATATAAAGTGCTTCCTGATCAAGAAAAAAAATCTCCCCTCTTCCCAGGGACCGGCTGGCTAATTTTAGGCTGGGGGCAAGACTCAGCTCAGCAGCCTACTAGGAATATTTTAAAGGAAAAAAATGCAGGTAGTACAGTGACCCAGCCCATTATGGGGACTGCCATCTGGGCAATTTTATCAAGCTCTGAAAAGCTTCGGATCCCGCCACAGCAGTGTTTCTGCTCTCCCCTACACTGTTTAATGCAAATGGCAACTGCTCATGCGCGACTCTCAGTCAGAATTCGGAGTCTTCCTTAGAAAAGAGTCATCGCCAGGACAGCCTCCTATCGGACGCTTTGTCCAGACATACCTTGTATAGTAAATTGCCCCGAAAAGGCATTACTTAAGGGTGGAAAAAAACAGATAATTCTTAAATAGTCCCCTAAGTATGCTCTGATTACACCATACTTCTCAAGTCCCTTTAGTCAGTACTTTCTGGTAGCTGAACTTGGAGTGCTGCTCCATCTAGTGATAGTGTAAAGAAGCTCGGAGAAGCTCAGAACTCGGACAGCAACAGTGAAAGTATTTTGCATTCAATTCTATTTTATTAAACTGTAAAATTATTATTTGTGGTACTGTGATAGGATGCCACCTTTGCAATAAGATGGTTCCTGAAATTTCATTCCTGCCGGATATTCCATAGTTAACTGTAAGTAATATTATTAAAAAGTGGAAGCATTTAGGGATTACAGCAACTCAGCCACAAAGCGGAAGACCACGTAAAATCAGAGAGCGGGGTCAAGGACTGCTAAGGCGCATGGTGTGTAAAAGTCGCCAACGCTCTGATTCCATAGCTGAAGAGTTCCGAACATCCACTGGCATTAATGTAAGCCCAAAAACTGTGCGGCGGGAGCTTAAAAGAATGGGTTTCCATGGCCGAGCAGCTGCATGCAAACCTAATATCACCAAGACCAATGCCAAGCGTCGGATTGAGTGGTGTACAGCACACAGACACTGAACTGTGGAGCAGTGGAAACACGTTCTGTGGTGTGATGAATCACGCTCTCTGTTTGGCAGTCAGATGGGTGAATCTGGGTTTGGCGGATGCAAGGAGACAATTATCTTCCAGACTGCATTATGCCGACTGTGAAGTTTGGTGGAGGAGGAATAATGGTATGGGACTGTTTTCAGGTTTTGGGCTAGGCCCCTTATCTCCAGTGAAGGGTAATCTTAATGCTTCAGCATACCAAGTCATTTTGGCCAATGCTATACTTCCAACTTTGTGGCAACAGTTTGGGGAAGGCCCTTTTTTATTCCAACATGACAGTGCCCCAGTGCACAGAGCAAGGACTACAAGGTTTAATGGGTTTGGTGGGGAAGAACTTGACTGGCCCACACAGAGCCCTGACCTCAACTCCATCGAACACCTTTGGGATGAACTGGAACAGAGATTGCGAGCCAGACCTCATCCATCATCAGTGCCTGACCTCATAAATGCTCTACTGAGTGAATGGACACAAATTCCCACAGAAACACTCCATCATGTGGAAAGCCTTCCAATAAGAGTGGAAGTTGTTATCGCTGCAAAAGGGGCACAAACTCTGTATTCAAATATATATACTTTAATATGGTGTCAGTACAGTCCCTGTTGGTGTAATGGTCGAGCACCCGAACATTTTTTTTCCATATAGTGTAAGTGAGCTATATATTGCATGGTTTTTAAACTACATCAAACTAAATATGTTAAACAATAGATGTGTTATATTGATTATTACTTTTAAGAAAAGCACTTTAATATTTGCTTTATGTAGTGTGTCTAATTATTTATTTCATTTACCTATGGACAATAAATACTTTCTGTGCAAGTCTGTCAGTCCTCTTGTCAAAATAATACAGTTGACCTCCAATGTGTATATTATCACATAGGTGGCTGGGGCCACTTTGTATAGACCTGTCATTTCCACAGCAGTTCTTAGATGTACTGTCCAAGGTAAGCATAATCCCTACTTCTTAAGTGATATAAATATTACATTTGTAAGGGGTTGCATATACAGGAATTAAGCTGTTTTCATAAACATAAAGTATTTTTCTCTTCTTTAGGTGCACACTGTGGAAATGTTGTGCCATCTGATCTTGTTAGTTACAGCAACATGTTGTCTGTGCACTTTACAACAAACAGCAGGGTTGTAGATGCTGGGTTTTCTGCAGCCTGGGAATTTGTGGATGCAGATACAATTCCAAGTAAGTTAACTAAGCTCACTAGTAACGGTTAGTTGCGGTATATTTCACCTGACTTTTCACTACCTCAGTAGTGTTGCAGAGTGGAGGCCTGATGCGTCAAGTGTAAATAAATTCTTCCCCTGTTCCAGTTAAACCCTGAATGATTAGATCTGTGTAACTTGATCTTTCCCATATGTGGCCAAATATCCTATTGTTTTGATTGACCATTTTTGAATATGTTCCTCACTAACAGTCTGTAAACACACATGGTTATCAAGACTAAATAGCAACATACAGAAGACAGAAACAGCATATATGTCACTCTCTCTTTACAGAACCAAATTCAAGCCAGGGCTGGGTTTACAGACCACTTTTATTATGGTCATTGGTTCTATTTCCCTTTAATACATACCTTATTGTAAAAAAAAAAAAATGGCACAAATATTACCGCCCTTGCCAGGGCCATCTTAACAACATTATGGGCCCCCAGGCAAAGCAGTGCACCGGGACCCCTACATACATATATATATCTACAAGTTAACCCGTGCATGATACTCATGCATTCTAGTCAAATCAAGCTACTTAAGGTGTTAAAAAGGTTCTTGTCATGCATTTGGGCCATAGCCCAGGCCTCAACCACCCCCCACTGTCACCCCCGGCAACCACCAACCACTCCCAACTGTCACTTCTCCTTCAAGAAATATATATATATTTTTTTTAAATCTTTATAAACACTTTTAACAATTAAGAAATTAAATTAACAAATTAAAAACATCTTAGTATACCAAATTTCAGCCCTTTCTGAATTTTTTTTTCCACACACACTAAGAATTTAGTAGGTCAGTGTATAACTTCGCCCAGCAGGTGGCGCTGCAGCTTGGTTTTATATTTTCCACACACACACAGACAGACTAACACACGCCACTAGACATTTATATTATAGATAATATAAATGTCTAGTGGCGTGTGTTAGTCTGTCTGTGTGTGGAAAAAACATTTATAAGCTGCATTGTCATGAATATTGGTCCCGCTCACAAAATAGCCAACTCTGTTTTGTGTGGACAGCAGAAATATTTTAACACCTTGTACTTTGATGAATAATCATCTTGTTAAAGGCTCTCTGCAGGGTTCTATAAGGATTCCTATAAATGAATGTTTACATATTTCAACTGAATATTTTCCAGGCATTGCATCTTGTGGAGGTCATTTCAGTGCTAACAAAGGAGAGTTTATGTCGCCAAATTGGCCCAATTCTTCTTACCCATTAAGTCATGTTTGTACATGGAAAATTACTGTCGAGGCCAGTAAACAAATCCACATTGTCTTTACCAACTTTGAACTTCAGGCTGCAAACTTTACTGGAAGCTGTCAAGATTATGTGGAAGTATTTGATGGACACCAAGCTGGTGCAGCAAAGCTGGGTGAGTGAGGCTAATACAATAAATGTGCAGACAAGTGAACCATTGTGAACTGTGAATGTACAGCATGTGTATAATTGTCACTTATCCTAGC
Organism: Mixophyes fleayi; assembly: GCF_038048845.1. NCBI lineage: Eukaryota > Metazoa > Chordata > Amphibia > Anura > Limnodynastidae > Mixophyes > Mixophyes fleayi. Next base: position 153,754,806 of record NC_134402.1, read on the forward strand.
ATGCAGAACAAAGGATGGCACTAACTGGCTCAACAAAATGTGGGTTTCGTTTGGTCTTATTTAAATGATTATCCCTGGTTGCAACCAGGTAGGTCAAAAAGTACCAGGGCTCAGGCATTGCTTGCGTAGTGCGATCACATGCTCCATATGCTCTTTAATTATGTTTTACAAGTAGTAAAATAGCAGCTTAACTAGTGTGTAACTTTATTCAAGAATAGAAAAACCTTCAATATTTTACAACTAGACTCATCCTAACAGCATCCCAACATTTTATATGGTGTAAGCAGAAAACTTCAGTTTTGCCACAATGCTCAAGAATTCCCCAAAACTCAATCCCAACAGCATTGTAAAGAAACTCTCCATTACCGGACACATAGGGGTATATTTACTAAACTGTGGGTGTGAAAAAGTGGAGATGTTGCCTATAGCAACCAGATTCTAGTTATCATTTATTTAGTACATTCTACACAGTGACAGCTAGAATCTGATTGGTTGCTAAAGGCAACATCTCTACTTTTCAAACTTGCAGTTTTGTAAATATACCCCATAGGGTCTGATTCATTAAGGAAAGTAAGGCAAAAAAAAAGGGTAAGTTTTCCCCTGGACAAACCATGTTACAATGCAAGGGCAAATTAGTTTATTATTTTGCACAAAAGTTAAATACTGGCTGCTCTTTCATGTAGCACACAAATACTTGATGGCTTTATTTTTACACTGCAATTTAAAGTTGATCTAGAACATGCCCTACGCCGGATATAAATCTGTACTCACATTTTAAATTTATCTCCCCCTCCAATGCAACATGGTTTTGACAAGGGGCAAAGTTACTCCTTTGTTTTGCTCTACTTTCCTTAATGAATCAGGCCCATTGTGTAGAGGCACTCCATTGGCAGACATATTGGACAAATACCCCCAATGCCGTTCTTATTGCACCCTTCAATGTCCACCATATTGCACAGAGGCAGCCAGTTGCAAAGAAACGCCAATCATTACCATCCTTATTGTTTAGTGAACCCTGCATTGACAACCATACTGTACAGAATCCATTCCTCCACCCCATTCTTCAGTTACATAGCCCCACTACATAACATTAATAGCCCACACTGCATTACACTAATACCCCATCACCACTACACTTGATCTGCAGAGCTTGCATTATGTGGTTATCAGAGTGCTGGTCTATGTGGAGGGGAGTGTGGAGGAAGGGAAGAAAAGAAAAATGAAGAAGATTAGGAAAATGAGAAAGTGAAGGTGCTAGGAGGATATGAGGTCCAGGGAGGAGATGAGGGGAAGGGAAGAGAGAGAACCTTAGGTGATCCAGCCAGATCATCAGGGAGGAGGAATGGATTAGCGTTTGTCCACACTGGCTGTATACTAGGGGAGGGCTGGCAAATTTTAGCCCGGGGGCAAGATTCGACTCAGCAGCCTATTAGGAACATTTTAAAGGAAAAAATACAGGTGGCCCAGTGACCCAGCCCAGGGTAGCTCACAATGGGACTGGCCCAGGGGACAGATGCCCCCCTACCATCCAGCTCAGCCTAGCCCTGCTGTATACCATGTCTGTCAGTCTAGGCATCCTGCCCTAGCTAACAGACAGGGAGCTTAACCAGTCAGGGTAGGGGGGTGACCCTGCTGAAAGCAGCAGGACATTTAAAAGAGTCAGCCACTGTAGCCTGGGCAGCCAGCCAGACCAGGGCTCCTCTCTTCCATGATAGTACAATATAGGGGATCACTTCTAATGCAAATATTCAGCAATGCACTCTCTAGGCAGCAGCTTGTCTCTATCAATGGAGCCAGGAAATGTGTTCTGTTGGCTCTGCTTACTCACTGTAGACAGTGAACTGTGTGGGATCCCACAGGCAGCGGGGCCCATCAGGGATTTCTCTGGTACTGGTAGGCCAGTCCGAGCATGGGATAAAAGTAATTAAAAATGTTAATGTAGATAGAGGAGAAAGATAGCAATTAAATATGAATTTACTATGTGTGATTTCTAGATAATAAAATATATGTAACCAGACATTTTAGTGCCCTATGTTAGAGGGAACATTGACACCCTTCAGTCCATTTTGGTGGTAGTGATCTACATGCCACTTTGAAGCCCTCTCTGAACACCTTCAATTCTCCCCTTTGTGGCTTCTTATTGACATATGTACACTGAGACCCCAAACTCACAGCACTTTGGATGGAGACACCATTTGCAGGAACATGAACAAATACAGCCAAGCTGCATCAGTGAGTGTACTCCATACTGATCATCCAGCATGAGACACTATGATGTGTGGCGGCTAAGCAGGCTGCACCCGCCCCAAGGTACATAATCTGAAATCATAACCATGCTAATTTAAAGAATAAAGCAATTAATTCCTCGCTGGCACCCCCCCCTCTGCAGGGGCACATGTAACACAGCACTAGTTAATACTCTTTATTATAATAGCACAACTGTAACTTGCTTTGCATGTCCTAGCTATAGTCCTATAAAACACATCTGAAATGATATTCAGGAGTTTCATATGGCAGTTTGTTATCCTTTGCAGGTCAGTTCTGTGGTACCAAAGTTCCGGAGACATTGAACACAACAGGAAATTATGTTGTTATTAAATTTATCAGCAATAATGTGCGAAATTTCAAAGGCTTCTACGGATACTGGACAACTAATCTAACTGATATTCCTACTTTACCTTTAAGGCATCCCAGACCTTGGGATAATGTTGTAGTAGGTAAGTTTAGAACCCAGATTATTTTACTAAAGAGTTCTTAGAATGTATCTATTATTATACAGTGGTTCATTGTTTCATTCTGTTACATTATGTACAGTTCATATGCATTATAAAAAGAGGTCTTTAATGAGGTGCCCTGTGCTCAGAAATGAATATAAATTATAGACTAGAGACTGAAAGATGCAATTTAATAAAATAAATGTGAGTATTTAGCATAGGTCACTGTTTATTATTGAAAGAAGATACAGTACATGATGAAGATGTTTTTTACTTACCTTCTTTTCTTCAAGCTGCTATTAAGTATTTACAGTTTACTATGTGTCTTGTGACTACCATGGCAACCACAGCCACATGACATATGATGTAGTGAGCAGAGAGGCTTTATAACACCACTCTTCTCAGCATACACATGCAAAGCACAATCCACCTGACACCCCTCTTCCTCTACCAGCATATACATGAAGGGTGGGCTCTAACTCACACATCAGTTGATAGTATGTGTGCTTTTCAGGCTGCATGTACCATGGAGCCATACACAGTGTATACACAATGCTAATCCAGCAGTGCTTCTGCCTTCTAGGCAGAGATGACTTCCTCCCGAATCACTGTTACACAGTGCAAACAGTCTTAAACAATTCTTTCCTTGTCTATTTCCAGCTCCCATATATCCTTTGTGATCAAGTAAATTTTAGGTTTATAGTACATTTATTTAAACTGGTATAGCTATTTATTGTTTTAGTTTACAAATATACTTTTTTTTCTTGGTATAGTTTTGCCTCAGTTAGTGCAATTCTATTAATATACCTAAGAAGGAATCAGCTTTAGGACAGCATGATGGCTTAGTGGTTAGCACTTCTCCCTCTCAGCACTAAGGTCATGATTTCAATTCCGGACCATGGCCTTATCTGTGTTGAGTTTGTATGTTCTCCCCGTGTTTGCGTGTGGCTGCTGCTATTAGACCCAGTTTACATTAATGTCTGCACACAAGAAAGACATGATACATGGTTATCCTACACTGCCCTCTTCTGGGGAAAAGTCATTTTGACATCACCAAATGAAGAACATGTACATACCATTCACTTCAAAACAATATGAGCTATGAAATGCTGGGATCTAAAGTCCATTGTTCCTGGCACTGTCTCTGGATCCCCTGCTGTCATTAATACCTGGGACAAGCAGTTTCAGTGCTGGCACCATTTTCTGCCTACGGTTTTAAAACACTAGGTCACATTACATAAGTACCAACTCATTTATTTTAAAATGTTGGCTGGTTGGCAGGTAGTTAAAGAAGATATTAACTCATTTTTTTTTTAAAAAATAAATATATTCCAATTAATAATAGGATTTGTAAACAATGTTATCATTTATTTTTTGCTGCCTTATGTCTGAAAAGCAACATTCAACCTAATAAGTTCTTATGCAACATTAAGGCTTAACTGATATGCAGAGAACAGCAGAGTTGCGACACTGCAGAGTAACAAGTCTGCAAGTATTTTATACTGTGTAATATGATATTGCATATTGTATGAATGATATATTGTATTTGTCAGATTGGCCTGCAAGCTGTGATCCACAATCCAAACCATCCATAGCCAGACTTCCTTTACAAATCCATTCCTCACAGTGGCATGTCTCAATACAGGTAAATATTGTCTAACCTTCTGGTGATAAAACATAGTACTGCTCATTGGTATTTGTATGAGTGGGCATTAGTTATGATGACTGCTGTACATAGTATTGGGCATCACTACTTCTGGTGACATTATATTGGGCATTACTACTTCTGGTGACATTATATTGAGCATTACTACTTGTGATGATACATAACTGAGTATTACTACGACTAATCATAAATTGTTGAACATTACTACTACTGCTGACACGTCATTACTACTTCTGCATTACATATTAATTTGCATTACTGCGTGTGATGGTATATTACCGGATATTCGGGTTCTGCTGCTCTAATACTTGGCATTACTGTTTCTGCTGACATATCATTCAGTATTGCTAGTACTGCTGGCATATTATTGGGGATTAGTACTTTTGCTTCACATATTATTGGACATTTGGGAAAAACAGGGGGGAAATACTGTAAGTGGAAACTCTGCTCTCATGCTGCCCACTCAGGAGCAGTCATTTAAGGAGAAAGTGAAGCAGATTGTGGAATCCAAGTGGTCTACTGCTTTCACAGCTCCTGGCTGATAATTAACAAGGAAAGATAAAACTGAGGACATGCACATTTGTACCAAACCAAAATAATGGCACTGATGGATTAGCTATTAACAGCGTATGAACGGTATTTAGAAAAAAGTGCAAGCACTGGAGGAACAGCCAATCAGTGACCTGAGAAACTGCCTATGGGTCTGAACACATATGTGTTTTCTCTTTGCTTTATTTTTGTCTTCTTTCACATTTTTCTCCATAGTTTCCCTTGGTTTTCTGTTTCTTTTTAGCCTGTGTTTTTTTTATTTCTTTGCCCTTTTCTTCAGATTCAAATTAATTGGAAACGCTTTGCCTTTTTCCCCAATTAATATTAGCAGCAGGGGAAAAAATAAGGCAAGCTGCTTCTGCTAAAGCATAAACTAACACCTTACTGACAATTCGCATGTTTTTTGGGGGGGGTTTCTTGTGCTTTTTGTATCTTAGAATCCGAAAAACAAAACTGATGAAAATAGGATCATGGGCTTCATTTACAGTCGGACGCAATGTGCATCTAAGACTTACATGAAAGTGTAGGAGTGGGAGTGTGCCGCAGCTTGGTAGGTTATTACGAGTGGTATGCAACCCCAGTTGCGTCCCACTCGTAATACCCTACCAAGCTGCAACCAGTTCCTGCAGCTAGCTAACTACTTGCGCCACCTAATTCTTGCCGCAGTTTTTCAGTCTTGTTTGACGTGTGATCCGACTAGGGTATTTTTTGCGGGTAGACGCCCATAGTATCTGAATTATTCACGATCACGCCTACATAACTCTGTGTTCCACCCTTTTTCTCGGACTGAGACACAAGCTGTCGCAGTGTACACTTGCATCTGAAAAGCAGGCGAATCTGCAGGGAACTATTGCTTACTGCACATGCCCCATCTGTGGAAATGTGCAGGATGCACCTGAAATAGACTTTGCGTTCAACTCTAAATGAGGCTCCATATGTCCAGGGCCTTAATTTGTGTTTAGTTATGCTTTTCATAACAGTGAAGTGAGCCATAAGCTAACATTAAGTACATTGATTGATCTTTTCTATTATTTTTTAATTCTAAATTCATATATGCTATATTAGTATTTTTGACTAGATGACATTCAGATGATTAAATTCATTTTAATAGAATCCACTAAAATTTAAGCCTTCTACTGAGCAGAGCCCTCCCTTCCCTTTGTTTTTACTTCTGCAATTATTGTGTCTACTGTGTATGTCCCTATTATTTTATTATTTGCCCTGTTTTCTCCCTCTGTCCGGCGCTAAGAAGCACTGTGGTGCTAAAAACCAATAAGAGTAATAGAACAAAATTGCTGCATATATATTACTAACATATAGCATCCTAACTAACATTAGTAGAATCAAAAGCAATTATTTACATTTGGAAAAAAAATGAGTGCTTTCTAAGCTCTGAACCTTCAAATTTACCAGTAGGCCCCTCTGTTACGTATAATGTGCACAATTACTCTTCACATCCCCAGAATGGGACCATACATCACAGAACGCAACAGCTTCCAATTCATTAGTGGCGCTATATAAATAGCTGTTGCTGATGATGATGATGGTGATGATGATGATGGTGATGATGATGATGATTTTTGAGTGCAAAGGGAATTTACATCAGCTTATACTTTCAGGGGTGGAACAGGGTGGGGAAGGGGCAAATGCACATAGTCAATGTGCAGTAGTTAATGTATGTTAAGTGGGGGCGTGCCAAGCTCAAGAGCACATAGCAGCGCCCAATTCAAGCTTAGGGCATCTCAGAGGTACGTGATGTTCAGTCATAACTCTTGTTCCAGCTACAGGTCTGGTCTGGTATAAATGCCGATTACTAGTGATGACTGCTGGGTATGCATCCTAGAATGTGTTTGCAATCAGGAGCAACTGTAAAAATGTATTTTATGTACAATAAACATTAAGAACAACCTGATAAATGTATTTTATGGGGAAAAATGTTTTAGTTATATTAAAAGTCGACATTAATTGATTTTTTTTTTCTGTACATTCTTTTGTGACTTTCTATTCCACATATGTATTGGACATATCCTGCAGTGTCTTGTCTGTTGGAGCACGGACATAGACCGGTATTCACCAACAAACGTATCTTCAGATCTCTTTGTTGAATATGGACGTGTATATACCAGATGTGCATATTTTAAAAAAGCACATTACGTTCCTTTTGCGTTTGTTAATGAATCAGGCCCTAAGGGGTCTATGAATCATAAAATGTGGTGCTGCTAAATATGTATTGCCGCACATTGCAGTGATGTATATTTATGCACCGCTAAGATGCACTATGCCAGGGATACTCTGGGAGCCCCGGCGAAGTGACCCCTGTGATGCGAACACTTTTTCCTATTTACCGGCAGCTTAGTGCTGCCAGTGATAGGAGGAAGTGCTGTGTGCTTACACTGTACCGAATTGTGCGAAACCAGAGAGGCTTCAGCAGAATCCCATCGGAAATGACAGGTAATGCTATCCTGAGATGGCGTTACCCATCTGTGCAATGCAAAGCTTATCAAAGCTTGATGCATTGCAGAACATCGCAGTCCCCTTATTAATGTATGGGGACTGCGATGCTGCACGGTATTAGCCTAGGCAGTTAATGCATAGCAAATATACTTAAAAGATGCTGAAACAGCCGTTTCTGCATCTTTTATGTGGAAAATTAGCTTGATGCATAGACCCCTAAGTGTCCATTTAACACTGTCCATATCATAGTTAATAACTTTCATGTCTATAGGAATTATGTAAGGAAGGGTTGAGGAAGTCAAAATAATATTACCATATCAGTTCATAATATCGGGATTACAGCAAAAATATAAGTTATAGGGAAGGTGAGAGGACGATGGATTAATAGGGAAGGGGAGAGGGATTGATAGGTTAAAAGAGGGATGAAGAAGAGAAGGGTAGTGAGCCTTTAGGTGCATGCTCCTGCCTATAAGGCAAAGCCCATGCGTGGAAGTGTCATGCCCTCTAGGCCCGAGTCATCTTGAGATACGTGTCACATGTCAGTTAATCAGGAAACAGTTATAACTTGTCAGAACCTATTAATAACCACCTGCAGAGATGGGGTGTAGTGTCTTTTTAAGATGCTGCAATTTGGCGATTAGCTGCATTTAGAACACGTCTGGTAAATTTATTATTCGGTATGCTAATTGTGGAGATTGGACAATGGAGAACAGCATAGGAAGTGCTGTCCGGGATTGAAAGCCTGGTGATTCTTTCAATTAAGCAGTTCTCATTATAAAACATTACAATGGTATTACATTTTCCACTAGAGGGCACCAAGGCAATACTTTTTCTTCCCACAAATTAAATGAGGTATTTTTCTTTTATCCTGCACTTGAAGAATTATTATGTAAAACCACACAGATCAGGCTAGATCCTTACTATTAAAGGCTAGGCAGAATATCAGCAAATCTGTACTGGAAACTGTAAGTGTACCAATCCAGTTATGTAGTAAATATGCTGATATGTGCCTGTTTTGCATAAAATTGCTCTGACATTGCCCAGAACCTGACAATACCCCAATGAATGACGCAACATCCAAATCATCTCAAACTCATCTTCGAGCACAAAGGATCCTTACGACAGCCTACAAATTCATGGGCAGAACAGGGAGGGACTAGGCGAATGCACATAGTCAATGTACATCATACTTGCCAGCTCTCTTGGAATGTCCGGGAGACTCCTAGGTCTCCCATACTCCCGGGAAAGTAGTACATCCTCCCACATCTGCCCAATTCCTAGTGAAGTGGGCAGGATTTGGAGCCTCCATGATGTAATTTTTGGGGAATTGCATCATTTTGGCCGGCCCACCGCGATAAAATGATGTGTTCACGTCATTGCATCATCGGAATGGGGCCAAAATTACATGATTCGCCCGCCCCACACGCCGACTCCTCCCGGAGGTCAACATTTGAAAGTTGGCAAGTATTATGTACATACAGAAAGGGCGTGCCAAGCTCCAACCCACCCAGCACCGTCCAATTCAAGCTTTGGGCATCTCAAAAGGCACGTGTTTTTCTGTTGTATCACTTGGACCAACTGCAGGTTGGATGTGGTGTCCATTACTAGTGATGACAGCCGCCTATGCTATGCATGCTAGAATATGTATTTGCAATCAGGAGGAACTGTAAAAATGCATTTTAGGTACAGTAATGTCCTAATAAATGTATTTTATGGGGGTAAATAAAGAATAAAAAAGTTTTTTGGTTTTTTTTTATATTTTGCCATTAATGACTTTATTAGTAACAGGTCTTATATTGTACATATGTATTGGACGTATCCTGCAGTGAGTTGCCTGTCAGGGCAGGGCTTACCTAGACCCATATTCAACAAGAGACATTTCTTCAGATCTGCTCCTTCTTTAATATGGACAGACATATGCCTGATTTACGTGCGATTTAAGAGAAAGCGCAATTTACATTTGTTTTGCATGCCTTAATGAATCGGGCCCACACTGTGCTGTGTGAATTATATGATTATTAAATTACTTCCACTGACTTTCCTTACTGACATACATTCAAAGAATATATCAAGATACAATTTACTGCAATGCGGATGTGTACTTTAGGACGATATGGTCACTACTGCCCCTGAGACATGACTTCAGTAACAGAAACACTTACATTTTCATTTACCAATTGTAGATTTGGTTGTATTTTATTCATTGATTCTTTGCATACAGTCAAGTCCATTAATATTGGGACATCAACACAATTCTCATATTTTGGGCTCTATACACCACCACAATAGGTTTGAAATGAAACTAACAAGATGTGCTTTAACTTTCAGCTTTAATTTGAGGGTATTTAAATCCAAATCAGGTGAACGGTGTAGGAATTACAACGGCTTCTATATGTGCCTCCCACTTTTTAAGGGTCCAAAAGTAATGGGACAATCGACTCAAAACCTATTTCATGGACATGTGTGGGCTATTCCCTCGTTATTTCATCATCAATTAAGCAGGTAAAAGGTCTGAAGTTGATTCTAGGTGTGACATTTGCATTTGGAATCTGTTGCTGTCGACTCTCAATATGAGATCCAAAGAGCTGTCACTATCAGTGAAGCAAGCTATCATTAGGCTGAAAAATTAAAACGAACCCATCAGAGAAATAGCAAATACATTAGGGGGGGTATTCAATTGTTAGCGAGACGGGTGAAGCTCTAAAAAATATTGCCGTTAATATGGTAATTTGCGAGTAAATACCGTTAATACAGTAATTTACTCGCTGGATTTCAGGGAGCTGCGAGCTGAAATTCAGCGAGTAATTACCGTATTAACGGTAATATTTTTAGAGCGCGGGATTTTCACCCATCTCGCTAACAATTGAATACCCCCCTAGGTGTGGCCAAATAAACTGTTTGCAAAATTCTTAAAAAGAAACAATGCACCGGAGAGCTCAGCAACACCAAAAGACCCGGAAGACCACGGAAAACAACTGTGGTGGATGACAAAATATTTTTTTCCCTGGAGAAGAAAAATCCCTTCACAACAGTTGGCCAAATCAAGAACAATCTAGGTGTATGTGTGTCAAAGTCAACAATCAAGAGACTTCACAAGAGTGAATTTAGAGGGTTCACCACAAGATGTTAACCATTTGTGAGCCACAAAAACAGGAAGACCAGATTAGAGTTTGTCAAAACAACATCTAAAAAAGCCATTACAGTTCTGGAACAACATCCTATGGACAGATGATCAACTTGTACCAGAGTGATGGGAAGAGAAGAGTATGGAGAAGGAAAGGAACTGCTCATGATCCAAAACATACCACCTCATCAGTGAAACATGGTGGTGGTAGTGTCATGGCGTGTATGGCTGCCAATGGAACTGGTTCCCTTGTATTTATTGATGATGTGACTGCTGACAAAAGCAGCAGGATGAATTCTGAAGTGTTTCGGGCAATATTATCTGCTCATATTCAAATGCTTCAGAACTCATTGGACAGCTCTTCACAGTGCAGATGGACAATGACCCGAAGCATACTGCAAAAGCAACCAAAGAGTTTTTAAGGCTAACAAGTGGAATGTTATGCAATGGCCAAGTCAATCACCTGACCTGAATCCAATTGAGCATGCATTTCACTTGATGAAGACAAAACTGAAGGGAAAATGCCCCAAGAACAAGCAGGAACTGAAGACATTTGCAGTAGAGGCCTGGCAGAGCATCACCAGGGATGAAACCCAGCGTCTGGTGATATCTCTGCATTCCAGACTTCAGGCTGTAATTGACTGCAAAGGATTTGCAACAAAGTATTAAAAGTGAAAGTTTAATGTAGGATTGTTTAGTTTGTCCAATTACTTTTGGTCCCTTAAAAAGTGTGAGGCACATATAGAAACCATTGTAATTCCTACACTGTTCACCTGATTTGGATGTAAATTCCCTCAAATTAAAGCTGAAAGTCTGCAGTTAAAGCACATCTTGTTAGTTTCATTTCAAACCCATTGTGGTGGTGTATAGAGCCCAAAATATGAGAATTGTGTTGATGTCCCAATATTAATGGACTTGACTGTATATTTCTGTATAGGCTATAAAGAAAATACTTGCTGCCTCTCTCATCATTTTTCTAACTAGATATGTTTTTTCTTCTGGTTGCAGAGCCGCTCCAGACCTTATCTACCATCCCAGCATAGGTGTGCTGGGTCACTAATAAACTCACAGTGGGTCCTTCTAGCTGCTCATTGTATGGACATGTGAGTATATATTGTAAGGAGCATGACGGTCCAGGAGAATGCTGAGTGTTAATGCCTGAACAGCTCCATAAACACCCTATTTATGTTATATCTCTTCTATTGGTTCCAGCATATCCCTGTCACTCTTTTCCTAGTTACCAACATTTTAAAACAATCTGAAGGAACACTTTTAGTTTTGCAGATGCATCTAAACCCATTAGATATGATACTGCCGAGATGGTGCTTGGTGCACTACAATCTTATCCTGATATGTTTACTGACCTTGGGCCCCTATTTATTAAGGATCTTAACTTGAGAAACTTCTTATTTCAGTCTCCTGGACAAAACCATGTTACAGGGCAAGGGGTGCAAATTAGTATTCTTTTTTGCACATAAGTTAAATACTGACTGTTTTTTCATGTAACACACACATATCAACTTTAAATTTCAGTGTACAAATAAGCTATCAAGTATTTGTGTGCTACATGAAAAAACAGTCAGTATTTAACTTATGTGCAAAACAGAATACTATTTTGCACCTCTTGCATTGTAAAATGGTTTTGTCAAGGAGACTGAAATAAGAAGTTTCTCAAGTTAAGATCCTTAATGAATCAGGCCCCTTGTTCATAAATTTTTTGCATTTTAAATTTTCTTAAATATTAAAATATAAATATTAACTTATGAAGTTGAGAGAAGTAGAATAGTCAGTAACAATTAAATCTAATATACAGATTTAAAGAAGTTATACTATGATTTATTTAGTATTGGCAAATAGGGACATTTCCAGGGACACATCTCTAAAACTTTCCTGGAAATTATGGACATTTGACAACTATATGATTTTTCTCCCATCATCGACAAAGCCTGTGGATCCCAGACCAAGACATATATAATGTATCTTGGCCTGGTAAAGCCTACATTTGTAATAAATTTCTAAAAAGAATTTACATTTTTGGGGCTTCGGACGTGTGGTTACCTAACTACTAAAGAGATCTAAAAAGAAATTTATGATGGATTGGCTGGAGTGGTGGAACTACATGTGGGCAGGTAGAGCAGAAAGAAGCCAAAGAGATATGATTTGGGTTATCCGTTTATACTTGTAAAAGGTTCAAGGCAATTTTACAGATATTACAATATTTTGTGGATATTTCTTACCAGAAAGGTTATCTAATAAATCATATCTAAAATAGTCACAGCAATTATGTGTTTTCATATAAATAGCTGCTTTTTCCATACAGTGGCCAGGAGCTTGAATCTTGGAGAGTTTGCTTTGGATCCGACTCTGCAGAGAGATGTGTTGGTACTGATAGTCTTATCAGGCATGAGGAGTTTGCATATCCACAGAACAATGACCATTCTCATGACATAGCTCTATTGCACCTATCAGAAAAGGTGTCCCATATACAACCTGTCTGCTTGCCTCATTCTGAAGACAACCTATCATCAGGAGAGCTCTGCTACTGGGCCGGGTGGGCTGCCGCTACAGGTATGAAGATGTCATTGCTACCACTCACATAAAAACACCTTTATATAAGTTTGACACCCTTTTTGAGGTGGAAAGTTTCTTATGGGAAGAAAGGTTTCCTTTACCTAAATACCTCAAGCTAGTAAACACAATTTACATAGAAAACTCTGCTGCAGTGTTGTTGCAGTACTAGCAACTATCAGTCTGCATTCACAACACCATTGTAAATTCCTATATTTCTATAAGTCCTATTGCAGAAAGCTTTACTGGTGTGACTTCCTACTGTATGTCGGTACATTGCATCTGTTTGAATGCTTACTGAAATCCTTTATGCCAGGGTTTGCCCCAAGTGAATAGTTGTATGGTATGTGGAAGTCAACAAAATCAAATCTTAGCTGCCTTCAGTGTTCCAGAGCTGGAGTTGCCAGACAGCTGACGATATCAGAACAGGTCTAGGGGCATATTTATTAAGAAACGCATTTTGAGCACGATAATTTTCAATCCTTTGCGCAAAGATAAGGATTTAAATATCATGAGTATTATTAAAAATCTTACACAGGAACAGCAGTCACGAAAAACTGCTTGTCCTGTGAAGTTGAAAACTCACCTTTTCACCTTTTCTCCCAATGACGAGTGCAATCCCCAGCAGCCTTGAAACTCAATGTGCACCATCCAAAAACCTCAGACATGTGCACAAACACTTCTGAATAGGCAGCATGTGAGAGGAAGGGATCATATGATACCTCTACACATGTGCTGTTCAGCTCTGCTCTTCGGATCAGAGCTGACAAATAACACATACGGTAATGTGCGCCAGCCTGAGCTATGCAATTCAAAGAGAAATGCAAAGCAATATATATATATATTAAATATGCATCTTTTTTCATAAAAACAAAGGAATTTTTAATAAATAGGCCCCCTTGACTCATCTAATGCATTTCAAATCCAGAACAATACAGCAGTATAGTTAAGTGGGTGTTCCAAAGTATTCAGTATTTCTACTTGAAACCATTTTTTTAATTCTGTGATCACCATATGTGTGTTTTTTTTATTAACAGATACAGCGGCTCTTTTTTAGACTACTCGTTAGGCTAAGAGATGGCTCTGGTTTATCCTTAGCATAAGATTCCACTGACACAAGGGAGTTGATATGTCTAAGGGAATGACTAACAAATGTATTGCTAATATACTACAATATACTAGATTGGTTGTTTTAATGAATTGCAGAGACAAATAATATCAAATAAAATTTAAACCCAAATGTAGAATATAATATATTTATAGGAAGTATTCATAGTAAATATATTTGAAATAGTTACTTTTACAAAATATAGCACCTGGCTAAATAATAGTATAAATGACATAATCCACATAAGGATTGGACCTATCCTGCAGCGTTTTGTGTGGTAGAGCACAGCAGACCTACACCCGAATTTCTCTTGGCACATATCTTGATATTCATGCTGTGATGAATACGAGAATACACAACGCCTAAATAAATGTGTAGAATACTGAAAGCAAGTTGTGCTTAGAATATGTGTCCTTATGAATCAGGCCCATAGAGCTTACCATTTATTGATTTCAAAAGATATAAATGTCCTTGTAAATCAGTGAAAAAGTTTTGGAAATGGATTTAAGGATATTTCAGGATCTGAGAATTGAAAATACCCTTTCAGGCACGAAAATCTGAATATTGCTGTTCTACTAACTATAATGTATGTTTTTTGTTCTTAGAACCACATAACCATATAGTCTAGAAGCTTGGAGAATTTAGCAATTGCTTTCAGCAGAGCAGTAATTAGATGGAGTTACTGATGTGTGATTGGTAAAGTTCCGGAGGACATGATTGGATTTTAAGTGAAATATGATTAAGAAAAAATAGGAGAACAGATGTCCATTTATTTAACAGGATGTCGCTATTCTAAAGTACAATGCGTTGTGCTGTCTTCAGCAACAGAGAGGTTTAATCAGTTAAATCTTTAAAATCGCATTGTTTGTTTTCAAAAGTAAACAAAACTGAAACAGAAGAACAGAATAATAAAAAAGGAATATTGTCTAAAAATCTGTTGCTATTTTTTATGTGCAAGAATTACAAACTAACATACACATAACAGTGCTTTTCCTGCTTCTGCTGGGATTGATCTCTCAATATAGTCATCTCAAGAGAGTAGCATGGAGTGTAAGCTGTCACACTAGACTAGATGGTTTCATTAGCCAGACATAGCACAAATCCCAGCCAGCAGTATGGAGCCAAAGTAACACAGCTACATCCTCTGCAAAATGTTCCCGTCATCCGTGTTGGGAACATAGAGCTCTCCCTGGACTTACGAAGGAGGTGTCAAAACCTGCATCAGTGTGCTAGTCTTCCATGAAAGCCTCCTTTCCCCTTAAAGCAAGTTCACATTTAGGGCTAGATTTACTAAGCTGCGGGTTTGAAAAAGTGGGGATGTTGCCTATAGCAACCAATCAGATTCTAGCTGTCATTTTGTAGAAGGTACTAAATAAATGAAAGCTAGAATTTGATTGGTTGCTATAGGCAACATCCCCACTTTTTCAAACCCGCAGCTTAGTAAATCTAGCCCTTAGTCTCTGACTCGCTACTGATGGATCCTGAATGTTAGTGCTTACCTCTAGTATGCTTGATACAGGTTAACATGACAATGATGACTTCCCTATAATGTGTAAAAAAATATCCAAATATATTTGCCATGTTAATCAATATTTAAGATACTATACAAGAATTTATTTTTTACTTAGCTCCGGGCTTCTACAATAAGGCTCATACTTGGCCCTTTACATCCATTGCTCCTATTTAACCACTATATTAAACTAGTGTATTCTGTCATGTCATCATGTATCACAGAAAAGTTTATGTTGCAATTTTA
This sequence comes from Mixophyes fleayi, assembly GCF_038048845.1. Classification (NCBI taxonomy): domain Eukaryota; kingdom Metazoa; phylum Chordata; class Amphibia; order Anura; family Limnodynastidae; genus Mixophyes; species Mixophyes fleayi. The sequence goes on from NC_134402.1 coordinate 153,770,745, forward strand.
ATGTTTATATAGAAAATGTCTTCTTGTAGGTTCTGTTACTTCAAAGGCAAGGTTTCAAGTTCCAATTCCTGTCATGTCCTATGAAACTTGTAGTCAGTCTAAATTTTGGCAGAGCCAACTAACCGCATCAATGGTCTGCACTGGTTTTGAATCTCCTGAAAAACTCAAGTCTAGTTGCAAGGTAAGTCACTATATCATATATATCATATATCATTTTACGTTGCATGAAATTGTGAATTACATACTCACTCAACTTACTTGCTACGAGATATAAAAAAATGAAAAATAATTACTTTCATTATAGCTTAATCAATATAAATATAGACAGATGTTACAACAAACAGTTAAAATACGAATGAATAGTTCAAACCAGCCCAAATGTATTATTTTTTTTTTTTTTGAGACCTTTCCTGAATTTTGCTCTGGAAGAAGATGAGTGGCCTAGCAAATTGTGCTGCTAGTAGTTGACACTGAAGCTCAGAGTCTTATGAGTGACTGGTCTTTACCAGGGACCCTTTGCAAAGAGGTAATGGTCTTCCCTGGGAGACACCCACATTTTGCAGCCTCCATCTCTATAACACAACTCGTGGGATGGGGGGGGGGACCTGAAATAACCGATGTCAGTAGACAAAACACCAATTAACATACAAGGAGACCAGCGTAATCATTAACATGACTGTAATGGCCCTGTACTCCAGTACTGGGGTTTCACTTACCCCACGTCTTTGCTGATCTGGTATGGGGGAAGCCCTAGAGTCCTAGACTCCCTGTTTCCTTTGAGCCAGTGGTTTTAAATAAAGGATTCCCAAGGATTGACCACTATCGGGTGCCCCCATCACTAGTGGATTTCCCAGATGCTATGTGTCCACCCTGCTTCCCCTGGTATCCCCTGCTGTGTGGGAAAGATAGCAAAACAGTGAGCAACCACTGAGGACAATGGTTACTTACTACTTGAGAAAGAGTCTGTTTAGGATGGCAAGTGATTTTACCCTTTTTTTGGAGAATGGCTAATTTTCTATCATGGTCATCGGAAGCTGTTCCTATACAGAGCTTTAATATAGATATTTAAATCCTGAATGTATATATTTAATATAGATACTGTAACAGATATACATAGGCACCATAATACACCAAAATCAACAGTATTGCCAGATGACATAACAGAAATCCATCTAGCCATGTATTACTCTGGGTCCACACAAGGTTAACCACTCTAGGCAGCAGCTGATGCTAATCAAAATCAAATAATAATGGAACAAGACACAGGGACAGGCCAATGGTCAAGACAAGCAGCACAGAATCCAGGTCAGAATACATGATAATGGTCAGGGTCATGAGCAGACAGGAATAATCAAAAGATGGCCTGGGGGTAAATATGTGAATCTCCGGATTCTTCATCTCCAGCGTGTTCAGCCTCTTCAGCGCTTAAATTTAAAGCAGCGCTGCATTGTAAAGGGAAGATTTTCGAAAGGACAAACCGCTTAGAAAATTATGGTTTTCAAATCACCACGTTCAACATCACTATCCTTATGTTTTAACATGGTAATAATACAATGAATGAAATTTATCAAGCTGCAGTTTGACAAACTGCTGGAAAAAAAACATGGACGCAAGTGCATACTGGCACTTGTAGTGCCACAAGTGTGCCCAAATGGTGCCCACATCATAAAATAATAAGTATTATTGGCCCTATTAGCAATCAAATAGTATCGCCCCATAAAACAATTATAAAATAATAATCCCCCCTTACTATATGTCATATGTTAAAATTATATTGTCTACTTACTATAATCATATTTTTATTTAGCCCCCCTTACAATATTCATAAAATAATTTTGCCCCATAAGATTATTAATTGATTAAGGGGGTAAAATAAATAATGATCACCTTGTAATTAAGTGTATTTGCCACCTATGACCTATGTGGCCTGAATGCTGTTTAAACTATCTTGACTCTCAAAACCACCTCTGTTTTCAGGTGATTTTGCCTATGCAACAGCCACAGATTGGCGACTGTTTGAGTTCACACCCTCCAAATCAGTGGACAGTAAATCGCTGGTTACAACTTTCCCCCATTATCTTGTTTTAAGTGCATTTCTCTCATTTCTTTGGTGCATTTGACCTATGGCATTGATTCTTCAAAACAGGCTACACATGGATGAGCATAAGATGAAGTGGGTAGGGTTGGAACAACTTGTAGACAAGTCATTAATCTGGCAACACACACACTGTGATATCACTGGCAATATTGGACAAGTGGACCAGTATCACAGTATTGGACAAGATTGAAAATGCATTTTGAAGATTACCACAGTCAGCAGGGCCGGACTGGCCATCTGGCATTTCTGGCAAATGCCAGAAGGGCCGATGGCTGGATGGGCCGGCCCGACTCCTCCCGTCTTCTTGGTGGCTGGTTCCTCCCCAGGAACCAGCCACCTCTGCTGCGCGCTCCTCAGCTCCCTCCCCCGTTATGCTGTGCAATTACACTGGTGAGTTTCCTGTTTTATTTTTTTACTGAAGAGGGGGGGTGCCCGTGATTTCCGCGGGGGTGGCGCAATTTTTTTTTTGGGGAAGGGTCGCGGGGGTGCCACGATTTTCAGGGGCGGGGGGGTCGCGTGGGTGCCCTCATTCTTGCGCGGGGGGGGGGCAAGAGTGTGGAAGAGCCATGGGGTGCTGGGAGAGGGGGTGAGAGCCAGGGGGTGCTGGGAAAGGGGGTGAGAGAGCCGAAGAGGGTGCTGGGAAAGGGAGTGAGAGAGCCAAAGGGGAAGAGGTGCTGTGAGAGGGGTGAGAGAGCCAGGGGGTGCTAGGAGAAGGGGTGAGAGAGCCAGGGGGTTCTGGGAGAGGGGGTGAGAGCCAGGGGGTGCTGGGAGAGGGGGTGAGAGCCAGGGGGTGCTGGGAGAGGGGATGAAAGCCAGGGGGTGATGGAGAGGGGGTGAAAGAGCCGAAGGGGGTGCTGGGAAAGGGGGTGAGAGAGCCAAAGGGGAAGGGGGTGCTGGGAGAGGGGGTGAGAGAGCCAGGGGGTGCTGGGAGATGGGGTGAGAGCCAAAGGGGAAGGGGTTCTGGGACAGGGGGTGAGAGCCAAAGGGGAAGGGGGTGCTGGGAGAGGGGGTGAGAGAGCCAAAGGGGAAGGGGGTTCTGGGAGAGGGGTAAGAGAGCCGAAGGGGGTGCTGGGAAAGGGGGTGAGAGAGCCAAAAGGGAAGGGGGTGCTGGGAGAGGGTGTGAGAGGGCCGAAGGGGGTGCTGGGAAAGGGGGTGAGAGAGCCAAAGTGGAAGTGGGTGCTGGGAGAGGGGGTGAGAGAGCCAAAGTGGAAGTGGGTGCTGGGAGAGGGGGTGAGAGAGCCAAAGGGGAAGGGGGTTCTGGGAGAGGGGGTGAGAGAGCCGAAGGGGGTGCTGGGAAAGGTGGTGAGAGAGCCAAAGGGGAAGGGGGTGCTGGGAGAGCGGGTGAGAGCCAGGGGGTGCTGGGAGAGGGGGTGAGAGAGCCGAAGGGGGTGCTGGGAAAGGGGGTGAGAGAGCCAAAGTAGAAGGGGGTGCTAGGAGAGGGGGTGAGAGAGCCAAAGGGGAAGGGGACGCTGGGAGAGGGGGTGAGAGAGCCAAAGGGGAAGGGGCCGCTGGGAGAGGGGGTGAGAGAGCCAAAGGGGAAGGGGGCACTGGGAGAGGGGGTGAGAGAGCCAGGGGGAAGGGGGCGCTGGGAGAGGGGGTGAGAGAGCCAGGGTGGTAGGGGTGCACGAAGAGGAGTGTGAAAGCCAGGGGGGTAGAGGGTGCAGGAAGACGTGTGAGAGAGCCAGGGGAGTAGGTGGTACAGGAAGATGTGGGAGAGCCAGCGGAGAAGGTGGTGCAGGGGGTTAAGTGAGAGGGACAAAGGAGAAGATGGTGCAGGGGCATAGGTAAAAGAAAGTGTAAAGGGAGAGACATCTTAAGAATTCGAATGTCAGGGATGCAGCTATCATAAAACACAAGTAGTAATGAAGAATGGAAATGCACAGAGGGGACAAGTGTTAAAAAAAATAAAAAATCAAGCCTTCATACTTCATTCACTTATATTTTCTATACCCCCACTCCTAAATTTCTGCTTCGACCACTGCCCTCTATTCCTGCTCCCGACTGCCTGTGTGAGCTGACAGCTGCTGATCCCTCCTCGCCCAGCGCGCCCAGTAGGAGAACAGAACACAGGATGCCATAATCAGGTAAGTTCATATATTTTCTTGTGTGCAATGTTTTTAACCATCCTTTCTTGAACTGGGGACACTACAGCGTATCCAATAATGTTTAACACTATGTATTGCTCATTATTGCGCTGTAATGTTTTTTGCATATTTATCTGTACAGAGATTTTTAATTAAGAGGAAAAAACATTGCTTGTCATAAATTTTATCTGTAATTGTGTCAATATATCTATTTTCGTTTGCATTGTAAATGATGTATCAAGCTGCTCTTGGGACTCACACTCAGTATCTGATATGCTGTACCAATTTTATTTGTAAATGAGTTTTTGTCTGAGCTTTACTAATGATTTGGGGGCACTACTATGGCATAATGTTATTTGGGGTCACTATTGTGGCATAATATGATTTGGAGGCACTGTTGTGACATAATATGATTTGTGGGCACTACTGTATGGTATATGTTTTGGGGGCACTACTATGCCATAATATGATTTGTGGGCACTTCTGCATGACCAAATATGAATTGAGGGTAATACTATGTGGCATAATATGACCTTGGGGCACTACGATGTGGCATAATATGAACTTCTGCCAAAGGCAAGTCTTTAATTGTTGAATATGATGGGAGCCCAAAGAAGTTGCTGTATCGGGGCCCAAAATTCCTCGTCAGCCCTGCCTGTGAGTCAAGGGGGTAGACGTCTCCAGGTAAATAATCTAAATGTTTCCTATCTAATCAAACTGATGGATCACATCCAATTATTTCTCACCCACCTCCTCTATCCCCCTTAATTTATATACTGTGTTATTTAAAATGAATAGAAAAGATGCATATCCAATTACTGTAGTAAAACAAAAATATTTTTCTCTGACATTTTGCTGTAGATGGAAATACTTTTAATGCGGCCGTGTGGGTTTAACTGATCATTCAATAGTTATGTTTTTTTTAGATATATGTTAGTTTTATTTCATGTGGAATGATTCATGAAAATTCTGCCATTACTATTTAATTGAGGGAAAAGGGTACCTGTTACCTATATGTGTGTGTAAGTACTCTGTTCGTTGTTGCTATTTTGTGGGAGATTTGAAAAAAGCAAAACATTGTTTCCTACTGTGGTGCCTGTATAATTAGTGGTATTGCTGTAGTATAGGGTGGCGTGCTGGTGGCAATGTTGTAGTGTGTTTGGTGCTTAGTATTCCTAATAAGTAGGAGAGGGTATTGCTATAATGTGGGGGTTGACGCTGGACGCTGTAATGTGGGGGGTGATGCCGGTTGCTGTAATGTGGGGGGTCATGCTGGACGCTGTAATGTGGGGGGTGATGCTGGACGCTGTAATGTGGGGGGTGATGCTGGACGCTGTAATGTGGGGGGTGATGCTGGAAGCTGTAATGTGGGGGGTGATGCTGGACGCTGTAATGTGGGGGTGATGCCGGTTTCTGTAATGTGGGGGTGATTGATGTAGTATGAGTGTGTGTGGGGGGTTATTTATTGCTGTAATTTGGGTACTAATAATGTATTGTCATGGTATTTATTGATGTAATTGGGGTGATAATAATGTAATGTTGAGGGTCATTAGGAGAAATAAATACCCCTCCCCACACACACACTCATACTACATCATGTTGTACTGCGCCAGCATCAGTGTGCAACAATATAGTGCATGGAGCCCACAACACGTGGGCCTGTGTGCTTTAAATGCCAGGGCTGATTTTTAGTCCCAGTCCGGCCCTGACAGTCAGTCTGTGTGGTGGACATCTTCCAACTACACCCTCAGGACCCATTGTAAGGCTGGGTACACACTATAGCAAATTTCTACGGATGCAATATCCTTAACGATTTTACCAGCGATTCCAAGAAAATGTCCCGATCAGTATGCCAATTCATGTGTACACACTAAACATATTTTACATGATTTACCGTCAGATCTGTGCTATTCATCTGTCATAACCATTGTCTGAAAAGATTGTGACTCTGCACACTCCATAGAGATCTATGGACACTGCCTGTTAGGAGTGCGTACACACTGCTGGATTTGAACTACATGGTTCCATCATTGAATGATATTTTTAGTTCAGTTTAAAAATCAATCGAAACGATACTTTGTGCTTTGGAACGATAATCGTTCATCGTTGCAATGTACACACTAATGCAAACGGTTGTTTATCGTTTGACTGGACCAGGAATCGTCTGAAAACACTGTGGTATGTACCCAGCCTAAGACCGCAGTAATCCTGCCCTTCAGCACTCAGGCAATTTGTCACCCTTGTGTGTTGCTAAATTGAACTGTGATGCTGTCTGGTGCAGTTGGACAGAACAGCAGGATTGACCCTTGTGTGGCCAACTTTTAACAGCTGCACAGAGTAATTAAGGTCAGCTAATTTCTACAAAGGATTTTGACTACATGCTGCCAATCCAAACAAACTTTAAAAGGCAGCAAACAGTAGCTATATGAAGCTCTTGTCACACTGTGATAATATTGGGATGCTAAACATTCCTGGAGAGCAGGCAAGTATGCACTGTAGCTAAGAGATAAGAGCTCCTATGCTCCTTCATCTAATTCTTCCATACTGTAATGACTAGAAAAACCTGTCCACCTCCCGTTGCATCATACCGCCAATGTTATGGATTTTGTAAATCTCTGTATAAAAGATAATTGCATCATTTTTACCAATGTATTACACAAAAATATTCATAATTGAAAGGACCTCTGTGGTTAAATAGCTATAAATGAAGAGCGTTCAGTCTTATCCTGTCTTTTCACGGCAGATTTATAAAAATTCTGATAGTGTTTAATTTTTCCCCTCAGTTACAAACATAAATAAACACCTCTCACTACTTTTAGACACTATCTTAGAGGGTGCTGAAATATGACAAACAGCTTAAAAGGTCAAAGCATGGCATAGCAGTTATGGCTGTCATGATATCACTGGTCATGCTACTGTGAGTGAATCGACAAATTTGTATAGAACAAGAGGTGCTCATGGTCTCTAGCATAAGGGTGGTAAACAAATATACTGTGTACTGTACAGATCTTTTTTTTCCTAACAATTAGGAGTTGAAGAAAACTTATACTCCCTTAGAGGTGAGAGCTATGCCTTCTAGAATAAAGATGATCTACTTGATTTATAGGTCTTCCTAATTTAAGGTGAGGTCAAGCCTTTAGTAAACAGTTATGTTCTCCTCACTTTATCATGCTCTCAGTTTAAGAGGAAGGTGTGCCTTAAATAGGTGAAATTTTACTATATATATTATTATATACAGGAACGACCTTTGCAAATGTGAGAACCTATGAGATATCAATTATGGTCTTAGGGGGTGTTGCTGCTCTCCAAAAAAAAATTTTAAAATTATCTTAGAAATACATTCTTCAGCTCTTTCCCGCTTTCAAAGCAACATGTCCTTCCCCCTCACCCAAATCCTTAATAATCAAATGCAATCTTGACACCCTCAAACTCACTACCTTCTCTCTCTTGCTGGAAACACTCCTCTCTCCTATTATCGCCTTGGCCTGCCCTGACCAGGCTGTCACCTTGTACAAACATACTTTCACCTCTGCAATCCATTCTGTCGCCCCTGCCACATTGGTCACCCTTTTCATCATCATCTATTTATTTATATAGCGCCACTAATTCCGCAGCGCTGTACCTTCAGAGAACTCACATCAATCCCTGCCCCATTGGAGCTTACAATACAAACCCGCTAACATACACTCACTCAGACCGAGAGAGACTAAGGGGAATTTAATAGCAGCCAATTAAACTACCAGTATGTTTTTGGAGTGTGGGAGGAAACCACAGCACCCAGAGGAAACCCACGCAAACACGGGGAGTACATATAAACTCCACACAGATAAAGCCATGGTCGGGAATTGAACTCATGACCCCAGTGCTGTGAAGCAGAAGTGCTAACCACTAAGCCATCGTGCCCTTTTGAGCTTCAAACCCCAAGCAAACTAACTCTGTTTCTTAAAAGATGTTCTCGCACTGCCAAACACTAGTGGAAGAAGTCTCAATCTCTTGCTGACTTCCTTCACTTTAAATTCATCCATTCCTCCTACAATTGTGCCCTCTTCCTTCGCTAAACAATCCTTTTCCTCCCAATCCTTCAACCCCAGAGCATCTTTGCTACCTTCAATTCTTTCCTCTGCCCTTTTCTTAAGGCTCTTCCACATGTGCAGTTTACTCCCACCTTTGCACCATTATTGTTGCTCCATTCACAGCATGATGAACAAATTGTTAAAAGTGTTTATAATACAGATGTCACACTTCCAAGGGAGAGATGTCATGTGAGGACGAGAATCCTATTGATATTGCCTAAATATGATTCAGGGAAGCATAGGAAGTGTGAAAAATGGTAGCTGGGGAAACAAAGTTACACAGGCATTGTGGAACAGAGAGCATCATGGTGGACAGATGAGCCAGAATTGATCTGGTTCAAGAGACTAAGGGACAAAGATCTTTCACTCACCCCCTTCTCTCCATGTATTTCTCACTCTCCCTCCCCCTTCCAGGGATCTGTTATTCCTCCATCTGGAGATCTCTCACTCTCCCCCTTCTCCAGGGATCTCTCACTCTCCCCCTTCTCCAGGGATCTCTCACTCTCCCCCTTCTCCAGGGATCTCTCACTCTCCCCCTTCTCCAGGGATCTCTCACTCTCCCCCTTCTCCAGGGATCTCTCACTCTCGCCCTTCTCCAGGGATCTCTCACTCTCCCCCTTCTCCAGGGATCTCTCACTCTCCCCCTTCTCCTCCAGGGATCTCTCACTCTCCCCCTTCCTTCCATGTATTTCTCACTCCCTCCTCCCTTCCAGGGATCTGTTATTCCTCCATCTGGAGATCTCTCACTCTCCCCCTTCTCTAGGGATCTCTCACTCCCCCCCCCCCCCTCCTCCGGGGATCTCTCAAGCTGCTCAAAAATTATTACAATGGTACCATAAATGTGTGGGGCCATTGTAGTGACACAGGTGGCACCCATCAAATTCCAACCCTGATTTTATGTGCAATAATTAATAAGGATTTACTCACCCTGTGGATGCACAGGGAAGAGAAAGTAACTGGCTTGATCTCTGTCAAGGTACCTGCTCACCCACACTGAACAGCTGGGAATATACCTGGAGATTTCTTCAAACTGTGCTTAAAAAATACTTTGTTATATATGCCAATGCTGCTTTGACTGGAGTTATTCTAAAGTGCATGATTACTCCGTATGGTAGTGTGTTTAATGTAAAGTCTTTCAAAACAATTACTTTCTTTTTCAGAGTGAGGCTGAAGGAGCACTTCTCTGTAAATCTGCTTCAGACACTGCCTGGGACGTTCAAGGAATTGCAAGCTTTGGGCCCAAAAATTGTATGTTGGATAGAAAACCTCAGGTCTTCACCAGAGTGTCAACCTACAGGGAATGGGTTGTAGACAAGATCAAAAAGTACACTTATGAGAACACCATTGCATAGACATGTTATTTGGACTGTGTGAGACACATAACAAAAAAGTGATAATTATGGTTAATAAAACTGGAATTGAAACATTGCAGAATACTTTGTTTGTCACATTCCATTCATACCTGCTGTTTTGTTATTTATGTAATAAAATTAATTTGTCTTCAGATCTTAGGATATAAATCTGTATAAAATATGGTTACAGAGCAGAATGGCCCATTTATAAAAATAACCAATAAAAACTGTTGGTAGGCTTTTATAAACAGGAGAGAATGAATATAACAGGAATTTAAAGTACCTCACCAGTCAAGAAAAAGATATTTCAACAAAGATCATTCATTCATTTACTCAGTGTTGATTAAATGTTTTGACTTCTTCCATTGCCTTTGTATTCCTAGTATGCTAAGTCTGGTGTCACTTTGTCTGGAGTGCACGTATTTCATACTGTTTCAAACTATTGTCATCCCTGGACCATGGATTCTCTTCTCATTGTCCATACATGACCTGTTCTAGTGGAGTTTCTCTGCTCGGCAATAGACATCATGAGTGAAATCAGGGAACAGAGCAGTTAGGTTAAAGGGGTAGCCTATAATTTAATACCAACACATTAGATATTTAAAAAAAGATAAAGTTTTTGTAGATTTCTCCTTTAAAATAGATGTTCCTTGCTCTCTGCTCCTTGCTCCCTGCTCTCTGCTCTTTGCTCCCTGCTCTCTGCTCCTTCTTGTCCAACGCGCGGCGGTAACATGTGTGACGTCAGGTCCCACCATCACTGACAGGGAGAAGGGAGGATCCCATGATCACAGGGGCGATCGCATTCTGCTGCTGTCAAAGTGACAGCCAGGCTGAGGAGACGGAGAGGCAGCGGGGACGCCGGGAACTGGAAGACAGCGGGCCCCTAGGTAAATCTGTGCTGCCGGGCCCCCTGGTGAGCCCGGGCCTGGTACAAGAGTACCCCCTGCACCCCCCTGATGGCGGCCCTGCTCACAGTGATTTTGATATATGTTTTCTAACAATTTATACTCAGTGAGGCCAGCAGATATTTTGATAATATGCTAAAAAAGAAAAAAAAAAAAGATCAGGAGACAAGACAATTGCTTTCATTTCTGGTTTGTTACTTCAATAAAAATGAGACACGTAACATGGACGGAATTTTGGTTTTATTTCTGATTATAAGGGGGGAATTCAATTGGCTGCGTTACTGTAAAAAGTAACGCGGCCTGCGCAGTATTACCGTTATTACGGTAATAGCGCGCTTAAATACCATCATTACGGCCGGCTTTTTGCTCGTAGCTCCCTGAACTGCGAGAAGAAAGCAGAGTTAAATTGACCATAATAACGGTAATAGGTTTAACACTGCGCTACTTCAGGGACAATTGAATTCCCCCCTGCCACCATAGAGAATAGCATCATTGTCTTGGCTCTATTCAAAGGCTACAAATTCAGTGAAATGCAAATGTATACATATATTACTAAACTGTGGCAAAGCAAAAGTGGAAATCAATTGCATCACTGGAATTCTGCATTTCTGTGAAATAGTCTGTAAGGCCCTGAAATTCAATTTAATCAATAATTCTCTACTACTTCATTGCTATGTAACTGTAAACAAACAATTAACACAAAACTATATCTATAGATATATATAGCTCTCTCTCTCTCTCTCTCTCTCTCTATCTACATAGATAGATAGATATGAGAGGGAGAGAGAGAAATCTATAGCTCTATCTATATCTAAAAGAATTTGACTTACCGCTCCTCTTTTTTCATGTGTTCTAGCGGTGGAACTAATTAGGTCATGTTTTGTTTACTCACTAGCTCACATATGTTCTCAAATAAAAAAAAAAATATATAAATAAAAAAAGTTTTATATCTACTATATAAATGCCTAGTGGCGTGTGTGGAAAAAAAAACCAAGCTGCAGCGCCACCTGCTGGGCAGAGTTATACACTGACCTATATATTTCTTGAAGGAGAAGTGACAGTTGGGAGTGGTTGGTGGTTGCCGGGGGTGACAGTGGGGAGTTTTTAACACCTGAAGTAGCTTGATGAAGGATGTGGAGATGAAGATGAAGGATGAGGTAATGGAGAAAAATGATGAGGTGGTGACATGTGGACAAAACCACGTTAAAAAAGGGCGCTTGCGTTGGGAAGTAACGCTCTTCCCCTGAGGAGGCCTGGGCTAGGCCCAAATGCATGACAAGAACCTTTTTAACACCTTAAGTAGCTTGATTTGACTAGAATGCATGAGTATCATGCACGGGTTAACTTATATATATATATATATATATATCAATGAAAATAAATAAAAATGAAATCTATAAGTAAAAATAAAACAGATATATTATACAACAGAAATTAATATTAAAATTTTAAATAAAAAAAAAAAAGAGAATTTAATGAAATATTGTGAAAATCAAATTAGAATTATTTTAATTAAAAAGTTTAGAAATAGAGATTAAGTAAAATAAGGTGTTAGTGAGATCAGTGGAAGTTGAGGTGTGTGGGGGGGGGAATAGTGGTGGTATATAACTTGGCTGGAAAAGGAGATTGAGTATGGAGAAGGTAGGTGGAAGGTATGAGTAAGAATGGTAGTGGTATAGAATTGAGAATTTGTGGAGATTACTTTTTTTTTCTTACAGTGGTGGTCAGCGCTGTAGCTGTGGCCGAGCAGCTTCCTGCATTAGCATTTGGAACGCAAGTTTGCTTTCCAAATGCCGAACTTCCTGTCAGTGGCACGCACATGCGTTCCACTGCTTCCGATGCAATATCAGTCAGGCAGGAAGGGAGTGGGGGTGAAAAGTGATGGGAGCAGACAGGGGAAAGTGGAAAGGAGAGAATAAAAGGAACTGGGAAAGTAAAAGACTGAAGGTATAGAGGCAGGTAGTGGGCGGCTGCTGCACCACCTTGGGCTTGCACCCTGGGCGACGGCACTGCCCGCACCTGCCTAGTTACGGCTCTGGTCTCAATAAGCTAAGTGTTGGTGTCTAATAGCTCAAGTGAAGGGAGAGGCTATCTGACGCAAGGCTTTGCTCCACGTAATGGACCAAATGGACCACACTACGAAAACACCCATCTGTAATCCGAATACAGTTGGCAGGATCCTTATTGAGCATATTGGTAAATGTGGTTGATTGATGACATCAGTTGATAGCTATCAGCATGTAAGTGCAGTCATTTTCTCCTAATGATGTCAGACGTTATCCGGCTGCTCGGCACAAGGAGCACAAATATAAATAAATCACCCTCATAAAACGTTGGAAATAAATATTCACAAGTGTTATTATAAAATAATTGGTGGAAACTCTATTAATAATAGTGTTGTTCAATAATAATCCTGCATAAATGGTGACTGTTTCTCCTTGCTGTCATCTGCAGCAATAAATAGAGTCTCCCGTAATGGGATGAAGAAGGAACATTTTTTAATACTGCTCTTCGCCCCTCTCCTTAATTACATGTATATGGCAAAAACTGGGGAATTGTTATACTCTACCAACATAAAAACGAAAATCTTTTACAGTGGTGAATAATATAACATTTCTCCTCACGGAGTTATATAATACATTTGTTGTGAACATGAGAGATTGCAAAGTCTTCATTGCAACTGCACAGCAATGACTCTGTAAAAAGCAGTCCTCATTATAATAAGGGAGCACATTTACACATCCCAGTGAATTCCCTTGACCACCATTTGGCATTCTTGAGTTCCAAACTGTTATAAATGTATACAAAGTAAAAAAAAAGAAACTGATCAAAAAAAGCATAACTTGCAACATTCTACACAAGTAAAAATACATTGATGAATGTCATTTAAATCCCCTCAGCTTTGGTTTTCTGTAACTACAAACAAGTCAAATTTGCAATGCTGGTCATACACAGGCTAACCCTGCCACTCAGCCTGAGTGCCATGATCACCGTCTAATATGAACACACATGTCGGTGCCAGTGGGACTGATAGTATGGTTGTAAGAATATTGCATGCAAAGGCCAATATCAGTCATCTTTTGGGTGCATTTTCCAACATATAATAATGAACCAAGGAGAGGGGAAAGGGTTCAGTCCTGATTTCACAGAGAGGTACCCAGAAATGTGTCCATATTTAGACAGTACAGGAGAGTACGCTTTTTCAACTAGAAATCTTTAGCTGGTGATACTCATCTTCCCAAAATTCAGACTCCAGGGGGTAAATGTATCAAGCTGAGAGTTTTCCGGTGGGTTTGAAAAGTGGAGATGTTGCCTATAGCAACCAATCAGATTCTAGCTGTCATTTTGTAGAATGTATTAAATAAATGATAGCTAGAATCTGATTGTTTTTTCAAACCCACCGGAAAACTCTCAGCTTGATACATTTACCCCCAGATGACCTCAATTGAATGGGGCAAGTATAGGTTGCTATAAGTTTACTTCATTTGTCATTGAAAAGGAAATAGTGTTTTTTTTTTGGCTTCAGCAAACGGTGATCACATAGGTGTCACTTTTTTCATTTAAAAATTATTGGACTGTTTCCCATATTTCATATACAGTCTGCTAAGAAAAGGTTGAAGCTAGTTTCCTATTTGGCTAGTTCCTAGTGATGTATGTTTGTATCACATGTATCTATCAGAAACATGGGTCTATACATAGCTTTTTAAAATTCCCACACCCTCCGCTCTTTAAAATGTAAGTTTAATTCTTTTGTAATAACATTTCTATTTTTAAGGTGTTTAATCACCCATCCATTCCAAAATTATGTCAGTTTAAAAAAAGTTAAATAAAGCTCCCGCTGCAAATCAGAGTCAACAAAATGGTAGCATCTTTTGGGCGCCCGTCAGCCACCCCATTAATTCCACTAAACTAACCAGGGTGTTGCAACGTAGTTGAAACACTATCCAATAAGCACATCTTCTGACTTGTTCTAATGATCATCACTAAATGTGGTGATATAAGAGCATGCAGTTAATCCTCAACATCTTGAGGGACGCGGCACAGCCCAACATAATGTGACCACACCTCAATGGGACATGATCCCACTCTGTGTACATGTTGTTCCAATTACAAATATCTAAAAGTTGTGAGGTATGCGGTATGGTCCCAAATCGAGCACTTTTGTGCTAACTCGCATTCTGTGTGGTGAGCTGGTGCCACATGCACTACAGTCAGGGCCAAAAGTTTAGAGAATAACACAAGTATTGGTTTTCACAAACTTTGCTGCTTCAGTGTTTTTAGACCTTTTTGTCAGATGTTGCTATGGTATACTGAAGTATAATTACAAACATTTCATAAGTGTCAAAAGATTTTATTGACAATTACATTAAGTTTATGCAAAGACTCAATATTTGCAGTGTTGACCCTTCTTTTTGAAGACCTCTGCAATTCGCCCTGGCATGCTGTCAATCAACTTCTGGGTCACATACTGAGTGATGGCCGACCATTCTTGCCTAATCAATGCTTGGAGTTTGTCAGAATTTTGGGGTTTTTGTTTGTCCACCCGCCTCTTGAGGATTGACCACAAGTTCTCAATGGGATTAAGGTCTGGAAAGTTTCCTGGCCATGGACCCAAAATTTTGATGTTTTGATCCCCGAGCCACTTAGTTTTTACTTTTGCCTTATGGCACTGTGCTCCATTATGCTGGAAAAGGCATTGTTCATCACCAAACTTTTCTTGGATGGTTGGGAGAAGTTGCTCTTGGAGGATGGTTTGGTACATTCTTTATTCATGGCTGTGTTCTTAGGCAAAATTATGAGTGAGCCCACTCCCTTTGCTGAGAAGCAACTCCACATGAATGGTCTGAGGATGCTTTACTGTTGGCAGGACACAGGACTGATGGTAGCGCTCACCTTTCCTTCTCTGGACAAGCATTTTTCCAGATGCCCCAAACAATCTGAAACAATTCTTCAGTGAAAATGACTTTACCCCAGTCCTCAGCAGTCCAATCCCTGTTGCAGAATATCAGTCTGCCCCTGATGTTTTTCCTGGAGAGAAGTGGCTTCTTTGCTGGCTTTCTTGACACCAGGCCATCCCCCAAAAGTCTTCGCCTCACTGTGCGTGCAGATGCACTCACACCTGCCTGCTGCCATTCCTGAGCAAGCTCTGCACTGGTGGTGCTCCGATCCCACAACTGAATCAACTTTAGGAAACAGTCATGGCGCTTGCTGCACATTCTTGGGATCCCTGAAGCCTTCTTCACAACTATTTAACCTCTCTCCTTGAAGTTCTTGGTGATCCGATAAATGGTTGATTTAAATGCAATCTTACTAGCAGCAATATCCTTGCCTGTGAAGACCTTTTTGTGCAAAGCAATGATGACTGCATGTGTTTCCTTGCAGGTAACCATGGTTAGCAGAGGAAGAACAATGACTTCAAGCACCACCCTCCCTTTAAAGTTTCCAGTCTGTTATTCTAACTTAATTAGCATGCCAGAGTGATCTCCAGCCTTGTCCTCGTCAACACTTTCATGTTAATGAGAGAATCACTGACCTAATGTCAGCTGGTCCTTTTGTGGCAGGGCTGAAATGCAGTGGAAATATTGTTTTTCTGATAAAGTTCATTGTCATGGCAAAAAGGGACTTTGAAATGAATTGCAATTCATCTGATCACTCTTCATGACAAATGCAAAAGTATATGCAAATTGGCATCATAAAAACTGAGGCAGCAGACTTTGTGAAAAATAATATTTGTGTCATTCTTAAAACTTTTGGATATGACTGTAGAGGCAGGCTCCTCTGGTGTGTGACGCAATTGAAGGGTATTTTTAAGATGGTGAAAAGAGGGGGAGCAGTGGATGTTCCAGATTTAATCATTTTAAATGTTGTGGTATGGGTATGTTTTGCTAGTGATACATGTTATGAGAGCGTAACACATATTGTATTGATCCGCTCAAGAGATCCATAATTTTAAAACTGAAACTGTTTCAGCACTTTAATTATTTGCAGGTACTGAACACAAAATATAAGAAACAACTTTAAAAAACATTATATATGACATCACAACTTATGACAAGATATGAACTTCAGTTCAAGGGGCATATTTAACAAATCACGGTAGTGCACTATTGTGCACTTACCGTGGAATTAAAGTCCCGATGTGCCCTCCGCAAATTTATTAAAGGTGCATCGCAGCAGATATCATTGATATCTGCTGCTTTGCACTCCTGATCGTTTTTGCGAGCAGTCACCATTCAACAGAATGGTGACTGCTCTGGCTGCAATCTAACAAGTCCTGAAAAATATTTTTTTTCGGGAACTTGTCTTGATAATGTACGCCAGCTGAAGCTGGCGTACATCATCCGAATTGAAGAAATCCACTGCTGTCAGCTCTGTTCCGAAGAGCAGAGCTGGACAGCGCATGTGTGGAGGGATCACATGATCCCTCCCTGTCACTCAGCGCGCTCTCTCTGCAACGATAGTTGCAGAGACAGAGTGGGGACTTTGTGCGCATGTGCACTGCACATGCGCAATTGAAGGAAGAAGAGGAACGAAGAGGAGATCCCGAGACAGCGCATCCGAAGAGGGGGGTAAGTGTGATTTTTTCTATCACAGAAACAGCAGTTTTTCGGAACTGCTGTTTCTGTGTTCCCTTTTTAAGAAATGTGAGAAATAGTTCAATCCTTATCCTTGCGATAAGGATTGATAACTATTTCTCACTTTTGCCGATTAATGATAAATGTGCCCCCAAGTACGAAGGATAAAGCTGATCTAATACCGAAAAATAAATAAAAAGCGTAGTGCACATCAAAATCTTAAAAACTGGCCTGGCCATGTAAGGTACAAAATTTCCCTAGTGGCCCAGAAGCGAAAGGGTTAGTGATCGGAAGTCTGATCTGCATAGGAAAGACCCTCCACCCAAGCTTTCTGTTTAGCTTCTTAAATCTTTGTAGTCGCTGTTGAAAACTAAATACCTTTTAAAAAAAAACATTTCCTTAAAGGTGTCTAATAATATGATATTGGTTTCATTGAATCACTTTATTTATATAAAAAAAATCTTGATGCAGGAGAAACGGAATGGACATAAGTATTCAGAAATCCTATATAGTACAGGCTGATTCCCATGGTTATATTTATAACACGGACAGTTCGATGTAGACAACAATTAAACTGTACGGTCAGTGCATTGTAGTGAGTTCCAGTGTACGCTAGTTACGTAGCAGACCGAGCGTACCTTTGCAGAGCAGGGTGGCTGTGCTGTGCCTGAGAGACGTCTGTGAATCCCACAGAGCGGCGTGCACACGTGCACTGTGTTTACAAACACGCTAGTGGGAGTAACCCAGCGCGTGCAGCCACGCAGGACAAGCTCCCACATGTGAGTGACACCCACGCAGGAGGTCATGTGTCGCAGCTGTCCCAGGTACATGTATGTGCATATCATGTATGTTCTGTTTTACAACTGGGTTTTTCGTTCCCTTGGGTGTGTCCTGTATTTGTGAGGGTGGGTAATTCTGCTTCACGCATGGCAGTATGTTTTACTTATAGACTAGGTGATAGTCTCCCTCCAGTGTTGGAGCCCTACCCTTATATTCTCATTGAAGTACCACTCATACATACATACATTGATTGTAGTTCTTATTACTAATTTTGGCAGCCCATAATAAGTAGAATCCTCATAAAGTAACAACAAAAATGTTTATAAAGCTATGGTGGATTAATTTTTCTGCAAGAACGTGGCTTACTTTTTTTCTGAGCTACCATTGTGCTGTGCAGACTGGGCTAGATTAATGTTTGTAGGATTAGGTCAACAAATTTGTGGGGCTCCCTGCCAATAAAATTGCCTGCAGTCAGATCAAATCATGTCAGAAACAGGCACTGTAACCTGTCAGAAAATACATTTTTGTAGTCCATTATACTTGGTATTTCCGCTTTAAAAGCACCATTTTCACTTTGTCCATAGTAAATGACGTCTTTCTGAACAAGAAAACAAGTTGTATCTCCTTTTCTATTTAGCTGCTGGTAACCCCACCCCCAATGTATTTATTGTTACTCTATAGTTGACGGCTCTAACACAGACTATCTAACTCAAACTAAAGCGGAGTACACACTACAGAAAATTTCACAATGAGATATCTAACGATTTTACCAATGACTGAAAGCCCCGATCAGCTAGTTGATTCATGCTTACAAACCTACACAATTTACCTTCAGATCTGTGCCCTTCAGCTGTCATAACCATATGCTGGAAAAATCATGACGCTGTAAATTCTAAGGAGATCTGCCTACACTGCTGGACGTAAGTGTGTACACACTTCAAAATTTGCCTGACATTGTTCCATCGCTGATAGTGATTTTTAGTCAGTTTATGAAATCATATAAAACAATAAGAAGTTCTTTGGTATGATTAAAATTACTTTTTTTTTTTTAATAAGAAGTAAGCATCCATTGATGCATATTTACATATTTTTTAAATAATGTGGAAAGATCGTAAATGTGCCAGAAGGGGCTAAAAGTTTGAATGAAGAGCCGTCTGGACGGGCTGGAGACATTCATGCACTCTCTCTAAAGCAATGATCTGATTATGCAGAAGTGGAATAAGCATTTTTGGATAGACATGTTCTTGCTTCCGAAGTTTGTGGCACACTGCAATGTCACAATATGTATTTAGAATTTGGTAATAAACGTAGACTTTCAAAGAAGGTGACATAAAATCTATACTTAAAAGAACAACAAATTTTATGAAAATTAAATATATCATACTTGCCTACATTGGGAAGGACTCCTCTGGGAGATCAGGGGGAGGTTTGTGTGTTGAGGGCGGGGCCCGATGGGTCATGTCATTTGTACCCACCCTCAAACCATCAATCACTGTTTCTGGCCAACTACAGCAGGGGGTGGCCACGATGACACATGATTCACGTTCGAAGCACCGTCCCCGCTTTGCTATAGGTGGCGATTGGAAATGGGGAGGTTGCCTCGCTCTCCCGGACTCCCAGAAATTCGGTAGTCTCCCGGACATTACGGGAGAGTAGGCAACTATGAAATATATGCTTGTATTGTGGGGCTTTCATTTGTTTTAGATGTAAAATGTGATGTTGTGACGAGTCTTATGTTTGGGATTCAATGTAATAGATTACATAACCCCTAATTACCATAAACTCATGGATTCCGGTTCCCTCTGTATTTACCTAGGTCTAGATCCCATTTAAGTTATGTGAAGCATGTACAATTCAGCTGTCCACATTCAGATTTTGGCATGGTGAAAATGATTGTTGCAGTTGTGAGAATCACAGCTGCATTAATCGTTGTGGTGTATGTCATGAACACTCTCCCAGCACACACGATTCCAGGACGAAGTCTCTCTCTACCCATCACTCAGGTTATAGACCTCCTAAATCGCCCCCACACCGCGCTCTCACCCCCCCCCCCCCCCACACACACTTCAGGTTTGCCACCACCTATTGAATACGGGCAATAGGACCCAAATATACTGTCCCACACTGGCACACAAGGCTTCTGGCTACCCACAGGCTAGCAAACAAAGGGTTATCTCTTCACACCTCCAGACTGTTACACAGATGTAAATGAAGCACACACTAGGCTTGTTAGTTAAATGTATCAACAAATTACACACTGGTATTCAAAGGGTTAACTTCTTCTTGACAGGCTAATGGATTCGTTACAGTATCAAGGACGCCACTTACTAAATGTAAAGATTTAATATACAAAGGTACAGGGCATTCAGATATAAAAAAACCACTTAATAAACAATTGACATAACATACACAAGCAAAACAGTTTAAAATAAAAAGGATTAGATTCAATGTATAACTTACATCGAAGTGGTATATTCTGAGCCAAGGGAAATTGGCTTGAAGATAGACAGCATGTCAATGAATGATTGATTTCCCAAAAGACTGACAATTTTCCCCTTCTCAACACCGTTTTTTTTTACGTAAAATGAAATGGGACGGGCTTCACAGGGGCAGGGATGTCCCCTGGCTGTCACTATAGTTTGCTCACAAATATTCCCAAAGTTTTGACCTTTGGGTAATTCTTCCTAGATATTTCCCAGAGACATAACTTCCCCCTTCAATAAACCGGTCATAATCTCCGCACATTTAATTACCAAACATGATTGAATTATGACAATGTGACATACCTTTCCCAAAGATATGTGATTATAGCTGTTCCCGGATACCTCCAGTACCTGTCATTAATAAACCCTGGTGTGATATCTGCTCCTCCGTATGGAGTGCAACAGAGATTTCCAAAAATATAAACTATGAAGACATTTTCCTTTCAAGCTCATATTTCTATATACCTCTATAGGCCTTCAAAATGCTGCCTTAGGCTGCAAGGATGTCCAGCTGTGACCGGCCCCACCAGAGCCTGATTAAGGGTTCCAGCCGCCCCAGGCAAATACACCGGTTAAGTTCTCTGTTCACAACTGTGTATATAAATTATGTGTTTGGAAAGGTTTTCACTCTATTGTAAAAGTAGAAAAATATGGATGTTGTCTTTCCTGATTTACATCTGGAGGAGAGGAGTAGAACAACAAATTTTATGAAAAATAAATATAACACCTGACATGCCGCAGCTTTTATTACCCCTTTTGAATTCCTCAATTAAAACTTTATTACTCAATTTCAATGTGGTTCCATAGGCTTAGGTCACCTGTTCTTTAAAAACAACTTGCTTGAATACAGCTCATTTAAACACAGTTTTGCAGTATTGGTGTAAGGATCCACTGTCCGGGCCAGAAGACGGAGCAGTGTGACAGTGAGCTGATCACATTGCTGTGCCGCGATAGCTCCGCCACGCCACCTCTCCACTGATGACACTGGTCTGCTCCAGTGACAGCCGCTACCTGAGGTTCTAAACTGCCTCCTCCGCTGCGCATGACCAGCGGCACTAGCGGATCCCCACTTGCGGCAATCTGCAAGATTGTTGAGGACAGTTCCGTTTTAGAAGTTGTGGTATGACACACCGTCTCATATCAGCACACTTCACACACTGTGTGAGGATTACGTACTATTGTTACTTTCCCTTAATATTCAGGTATGACAATGTATATTGTATGTAACCTTGTCGTGTGCTTTGCCAACTGACATGAGTCTGAACCTATGCAAGTGTCAATAATCTTTTGAAATTAGCCAGATCCAGGGACAGATAAGCATCTCTGAGGAGTTTTTTGTATGCAGAGGATGTGGACCTAACCAGCCAAGCAGACCGAGCAGAGCTGTGAACATTCCAGATCTCAGAGATAACTCCCTTTGGAAAGCTTGGTGTCATTTTGGAATCAATCTGACCTAATTGAAAATGTAATTCGTAAGGCGGGGGGTAAAGAGCCTGTAAGAAGGGTTTAAAATCTTCTTATTTAGACATTAAAGGGTGCATTTTCATGAGGGGGTCTATCAAGACTGCAATGTCCCATATTGCTCAATTGTGTTCCCAACATACGCCAATTCTTAACTAGTAAGTAGTGACTCTAGTTTTATTTCCTATTTTATTTTCTGAAACTTATTTGTGCAAATTATTCCATGTCTTAACTTTTTTTGTAACTAAGCCTTGGAAACATATTTCAGATGAAATAAATTTAATCTAGTGTATTTTCCGTGATTCTTTGTAAAATTACGAAGGCCAGGGAGGCTCATGCTACATGTGTATGTGATTTAAGCGTGAAACATTAATAAGTGGTTTTGGTGAACATAAGGACACCATAGTCGTGGTGGCAGAAAAGGTGTATTCATTGCTAAGTGACTAAGGTGACGCCAGTCACGGCCAGCTGTTCAGATTGCTGTGTCTGGGACAGGCTGGGTGTTCGTGACAAACCCCACTGACTCATGTCAGTTAGCAAAGCACACGACAAGGTTACATATCTCTCCTAATCTGTGCTCCTTCAAACGAGCACTCAAAACTCACCTGTTCCTTAAAGCCTACCAACCTTCTACCTAACCCCGCATCTCCTCCTAACGTTCTACCCTCTCTCCTCCCGGTCCCTCTCCCCACACTTCAACTTCCTCCAATTGTGTCTGTTTCGTTCACCCACCCTTAGGATGTAAGCTCGAATGAGCAGGGCCTTCTTCCCTCTTGTCTCCACACCTGTTCTTCTACTCCGCCTCTACTGCATTAACCTAACTGGAGTTTCTGAAGCATTGGTATTTTTGTTTATTGTTCTGTACTGTTATACCCTGTATAGTCTACTGTTTGCTTTGTGTACGGCGCTGCGGAAATCTTGTGGCGCATAACAAATAAATGATAATAATAATATACATTGTCATACCTGGATATTAAGGGAAAGTAACAATAGCATGAACTTATCGCACACTGTTTAGCCCAATATCCAGCACATGTGACCCCACAATGGTGCCTATTTATTAAGCCAGAAACCATGCAAAACACTTTTTTTTTTTTTTTTTTAAAGTAAAACCTGTATGCAACAAAATCCTAATTCAGGAGATGTCATAGATATCTCCTGCATTGGGCTAAGTTCCACATTAAACTGCAGTCCCCATAATTTTCAATGGGGACTACAGTCTGGGCCAATTTAACAAGCTCCAAAAAGCCTAGCTTTCCAGAGTTTGACCTAAATGGTGAACACTATCTGAAGATGGCGTTAGCTGTTCTACCGCCACTTATTGCATAAATAGTGGTTAGACTTAACTCACCACCTCGCCAGCCAGTTTTGGTATACATGTGCCTTATTACCGCAGATTAATCAATAGGACTGTTAATCATTTATCTAATGTAACATTATTCATACCTCCCTACATTTAAACATATGAAACAGGGACAGAATTAGCACATACTTGCCAACTTTTCCTCGTTGGCTTCAGGGAGATCCCAGGGGAAGTGGGCGTGCAGGGGCGGGGCTTGACAAATTGCATCATTTTGGCCCCGCCACCCTAGACGACTGTCACAATTCTGGGCAATTACAGCAGGGGGCGTGGCTAAGATGATGCAATATTTGTGACATTAAGCCAACCCCCCCCCCCCCCCCCCCATCCCCTTCCTCCCTCCCTCCGTCACTTATCTATTGCGGGGTAGAGAACCGGGAGCTCTCCCAGAAAATGCGGGAGTCTCCCGGACATTCCGGGAGAATAGGCAACTATGCGTAAAGAAAAGCAGCTATTGAATCTCTAGAGACTGAAGTGTCTTTTACATTTCTGTCTCTATTACTAAAGTCATGTTGTTTTACCTGTCAGTCTTTGATTAAGTCTTGGTCTCCATGAAAATGGCCACCTCCATAGGCACCAATACATGGACATAGGACACAATTTTTGAACTGTGTCATCATGCCACAAATGACTAACCCAACCACGTCTTATACTGGCTCAGCATCAGGGAGAATGCCAGACTCTTCAGGGAGTGAGGGAGATCACCCCTATTTCAGGGAGTCTCCCTGACATTCAGGGAGAGTTGGCAATTATGAATTAGCACCTCTGATAAAAATACCTATTTTGGGACGAAACATCGGCCATTTTTGTGTGCAAAATCCGCCTCTTTTGGGTCTGCGATGTGGGATTGTCCCGCTGAAATGGGAACAGTAGGAGGTATGCATTATTTACTCAGGGCACCATTTCACATACTGTATACAATACTGCCCTGGTTTGCTTTAAACCAATTAGATGGTTGGATCCTGGAGAAAGCAGCATATTCTTATAAAGGGCTCATACTTTGAAAGAGAAAATTCCTTTTATTTGTGGTTTTATATTTGTGCTGAGCTGATATTATTGATGAAATTGACAGGTAGAGCTATTGATCATTTGATATTTTAATAAAACAATTTGCCTTTAATTTTCGTTGTCCTTTAGCATTGTGTATGACCATGCTGTAGGTTTACAGTGATACACATTTGACACATTATAATGACATACAGATATTTTGATTATACAAAGATTCAGATGTGTGCAATGTGCTTGCATGCAGGTTGCTCTATTAAAGCGGCTGTTCCTTTTCTCACCGTCTGTATTTATATAGAGCCTTAAATGATGAAAATATACAAGCCCTAATTCAATATAATGTAGATTGCATTAGAATAAATGTACAAGTGTGTGTATGGAGAGCACTATTCCATGGCATATGTGAATTGGGGGGCACTATTGTGGGCATAATATGAATTGGGGACACTATTATGTGGCATATGTGAATTTCAGGTACTACTGTATGGCATAATATTGCTTTGGGGGCACTACTATGTGGCATAGGGGGGCTGCCTATCTATACTAAACTATACTGGGGGGGCTATTGAAACAATATATAAAGGTGGGGTCTGCGCTCCTAGACCTGTAGGATAGCAGCCAATTGGGATGTGGATGGGGCTAGTCCTAATCCCCAGAAATTTCTAATAGTTGTAGATAGATACCCAGGCGCTGATGTGATATAGGGATACAACATACATAGGTTAATGGCTATCAGTAAATTTAATATTACAATAGCAGTGTAAAATAATGTGCCGGCACACTTGATTGTATTTACAATTTAGTACACCAAAATGCATAGAAACAGATGTGAAGCATAGACATGGATTGGAGTCCACTAACATACAGATAATGCAAAAATACCACAAAGGCTCAATGATAGCTAGCCCCAAAAGAGTTCCATAAAGAGGGAGCAACTAAATGTTGTATAGAGGGCTTGATAATCCAAAATATATATTGATGAAAAAAAAGGGTGCTATGCACCTAAAGTAGAAAAGTCTTGAGATTGTAAAGTTCCAAAAAAACCACCACATGTGATCATAAATGAGTTCATACACCTAGTGTAAATAGCTAACAGCCGGACAGCCACTGACCTATATCCAGAAGGAGTCTCTGGTACGATCCTGGTCCTCTGTTTTGGATTCCACGTGCAGCTGGGCGTCCTTCCCGGGTCTTGCTGCAGCGTGGTGAGGAGTTTCAGGCAGCCGCCCCTCCCCTCTGTACAGCTGGATGGTCGCGTCCCTGGCAGATGCCGCGCGTATAGCGCATGCGCAGAGGCGCGTTACCGCTGTTTGGATGGTTTGAATGAAACAATGAGTAAAAGAAGAACTGTGCTCATGAGCTCATGAGAAGTGAACAATGTAGCAATCCTACGCGTTTCACCCACGTGGGGCTTCGTCAGGGATAATGTAAGGCTCCTCAGAACACTCTTTTTATGGGAGGTAGCTATGAATGAATGAATTCCAATTGGGTCCTCCGCTGGATTGACATCTGTCTAGGGCGGTCCCCTAGACATATGTTCAATATGATGACTGCAGCTCCCCATAAGAGGTTACATGTTAAACAAAGGTAGTTAACAAACTACAGCTGGATTCCAAAGCATTGAAGTGATAGAGAAAGAATGGTTGTTCAACATATGGGAGTAATAGAGTTTAATGCATGAATAAATATATCATAACCATATATATATACACATGAAGCATAAACAGCAGATCTTAAATGCTGCTATATACTGTAAGGAACACATAGTATGCAAAGTGCTCCTGGTATATTTGTGGATATATAAACTTAACGGGAACCATCTTAAAAAAGGAGGTTATTTGTTGTATACAAACCATGGTATGTACAAATGGTTTATAAAAAGCTATTAATGTCAATCTCTATATTCAGACCATGTGGTGATAAGGTTTTTAGATGATAGATCCATTTGGTCTCAATCTGTGAGATATGCTTTATATAGTCTCCACCACGCCACAGTTTATTGACTTTGCAGATCCCCAAAAATCTCAATGATGAGGGGTCATGCTGGTGGTGTGTGGAAAAATGCTCAGAGACGCTATGAGTAAGGAGCTGGTTTTTGATGTTTCTGATGTGCTCTCCTATTCTCACTGCAAGTGATCTAATTGTCCTACCAACGTATTGGTGGCCACAAGGACATTGGAGGAGATAAATCACTCCAATAGAGTCACAAGTCAGTTTGTCTTTAATACAAAAACTTTCACCAGTGACTTGCGATACAAAAGTAGTAATTGGTTTGGTAGTTTTGATATTCGTTGTTCTACAGGCCTGGCAGCGGTTACAGTGATAAAAACCTGCTGCCCTTTCATTGAGCCATGTAGAATTAGTATTTTTGTTTCCATCTCCTTTGCCCGGCGGGATGGTACTTTGTACCAGTCTGTTCTTTAAATTTGCTGCCCGCTTGTAGATGAATTTAGGCTTTTTGGGGAGAATCTTCACTAAGTCTTTATCTCCCATTAGTATATGCCAATGCTTGTTGACAATTTTCTCAAACTTTCGGTGGTCCCTGTTATACTGGGTGACAAAGGAGAGTGCTGGTATATCATGATCTGTCTTAATTTCACGGTCTCTACGGATAAGTAAAGCTTCCCTATCCGTTTCTCTAAGTGTAGAACAGGCTTCCTCTATGATTTTAGTCTCATAGTTCTTTTCTTGGAATCTGCTCTTTAGAGTCTCTGATTGTTCGTCATAATGGGTAATATCAGAACAGTTGCGCCTAAGGCGAGTAAATTGGCCCTTAGGTATATTAGCCAACCAATTTTTGTGGTGGCTACTAGATGTTGGTATAAAGGAGTTTGTATCAACCTGTTTAAAATGTGTTTTTGTGGCAAGTTTGCCCTCTTGAATAAAGATGTCTAAGTCCAGGAATTCCACTGTTTTGGTACTCACTTGACTAGTGAACTTCATGTTGAGGCCGTTATTGTTAATGTATTGAATGAATAATGAAAGCTGATCTTCAGTGCCTGCCCAGACACAGAACACATCGTCTATGTAGCGATGCCAACCAACGACATATTCCCCGTACGGGTTATTGTTCCAGATGGCAATATCTTCCCAGTGGGCTACGAACAGGTTCGCGTAGCTTGGCGCAAATTTAGCGCCCATGGCAGTCCCGCGAACCTGTTCGTAGTAGATCCCACCAGACCAGAAAAAATTGTGTTGAAGCACAAAGTTGATACTGGCAATCAGAAACTCAATCTGGGGTTGTGGAAGTGTAGCAGATTCCTCTAGGATAGCTCTAACATGGTCACACCCTGCCTGATGGTCAATTATAGTATATAATGAGACCACGTCACAGGTCATAAGGTGGTAACCAGGTACCCAGTTTATGTTTCTAATGATATCTAGAAGATGCCCTGTATCTCTTAGGTAGCTTCTTTGGTTTGATACCAATGGTTGTAAATGCCAATCAATGTATTCTGATAGGTTCGTAGTGAGTGACCCTATCCCGGAGACTATAGGTCTTCCTGGGGGGTTGGTTAGTGATTTGTGTATCTTGGGGATGTGGTATATTACAGGCAGTCTTGGATGTTTAGTGAGTAAAAAATCTCGCTCATTTTTGTCCACAATCCCCTGCATGAACGCTGGTTGGACAAGCCGCTCTAGTTCTTGTAGATAGACAGCGGTAGGGTCTCCTTTGAGTGGTTGGTAAGTGGTAACATCCGAGAGCTGCCTATCTAGTTCTGCCAGATAGTCTTTAGTGTTAAGGATAGCTATCCCTCCCCCTTTATCAGCTGGTTTGATGATAATTTCTTTGTTTTTGCTTAATTCTTTTAACGCTTGACTGTCTGCCCGACTAATGTTAGATTTGGGGTATTTTGTGTTTAAGGTGAGTGAGCTCAAATCATCTTCCACCAACTGTTGGAAAGTTTTAATAAATGGACCCTTACAGTGACTAGGGTTAAATTTAGATGGATTTTTAAGGGTAGTATGCTTAAAGCAGTCCTGTGTGTTTGTATTATGGTTGGAGATAATGGCCTTAGAAGGATCAGAGAAAAATTTCTTAATAGTGATCTTCCTAATGAATTTGTGTATATCGATATAGGTGTTAAATTTATTCAGATTCCTATCTGGGGCAAACTTCAGTCCCTTTTGGAGAACCTTAGTGTGTGCTGAGGAAAGAACAAAAACTACTGAGGTTGAATATTCCTCGATCAGTCCTATTTATCTTCTTATTTTCGGTTTGGTCCCTGTGTTTCTTTCGGCCTCCCCTGCTTCCTCTGCCTCCCACATGTCCCTTCTCCTTTTGAGACATGTCCCTGGCGGGCTGATTCGTTGTATAGGGGGTGGAGTGGGAGTTATCTCGTTGGCCAACTCTAAAAAAAGATTCAGATTTGTTTCTGGGTCTGAACTATCACTAATATGCTCCTTGGTTGGTTCAACTATCATAGAGTGATCTGCAATGCTATTGAGTTTTTCAAGGAAGGCCTGTTTGGTCTTTTTTAATTCAGCAGCAGCCTCCTGTTTCCCTTTTTGATACTGCTGTTTGGCTAGTAGTGCATTTGTGTCTCTATGTGGATGCTTGGGTGAATAATAACCGATGTTGCGGGGGGTAAGTGGTTTGTAAACCCTTTTGAATCTGTCTTTGTTGGGAAGATGTTTAATGAGAGGTGATCTTACGGAATTGCCCTCAGGTGACCTATTGTGTCCCATGTAATGATTATATGATGGATTAGAAGGTTTATTCCGTATACGTGATGGGTGTTGAGTAGTTCTAGGATGTTTTTTAGGGGGTTTGTGTAAGGGTGGTGTATCGTTCTTTAGTGAATTGAAATCCTTGATATCCCTCAAAAATTTCCTTTCTTTTGTTTTTATGATTTCTTCTTCAATCTGGAGTAACTTGACCTTTGTTAGGTCCTCTAGATTTTTGAAATCTTCTAGTTGTTTGATCGGTGCAAATCTACCTTCTAGAAGTGCTAATTCTTCTTCAATATGTTTCATCGATGATTCCCTATTTTGAATAATAAGTTTAATTAATGAAAAGGAACATTGTTCCAAAATCTTGTTCCAATTCTGTTGAAATTCATTGTCATCTTGATTTATAGTTGATTGTTTATTTAATCTAAGGCCTCTTGGGATGATTTTGTGCTCTAAATACTTGGATAGGGTTGTGATTTCCCACCACTGTTTTACCTCCTGGGTGAGTAAATGCTCATATCTGAGGAAGTTGTCACAGAAGGTATTTTCGTCAACTGTGGGTTCTATTATTCTATCCTCCGTTGAGAAAATGTTATCTACTCTAAGGAGTCTAGATTGCCTCTGAGACTGTAGCATGATAAAAATTAATAGAACTGTAGCAATATGTAATGGTGTAGTATGCAGCAGACACCCTAGGACTGAAGTACAATATTGAAACAATATATAAAGGTGGGGTCTGCGCTCCTAGACCTGTAGGATAGCAGCCAATTGGGATGTGGATGGGGCTAGTCCTAATCCCCAGAAATTTCTAATAGTTGTAGATAGATACCCAGGCGCTGATGTGATATAGGGATACAACATACATAGGTTAATGGCTATCAGTAAATTTAATATTACAATAGCAGTGTAAAATAATGTGCCGGCACACTTGATTGTATTTACAATTTAGTACACCAAAATGCATAGAAACAGATGTGAAGCATAGACATGGATTGGAGTCCACTAACATACAGATAATGCAAAAATACCACAAAGGCTCAATGATAGCTAGCCCCAAAAGAGTTCCATAAAGAGGGAGCAACTAAATGTTGTATAGAGGGCTTGATAATCCAAAATATATATTGATGAAAAAAAAGGGTGCTATGCACCTAAAGTAGAAAAGTCTTGAGATTGTAAAGTTCCAAAAAAACCACCACATGTGATCATAAATGAGTTCATACACCTAGTGTAAATAGCTAACAGCCGGACAGCCACTGACCTATATCCAGAAGGAGTCTCTGGTACGATCCTGGTCCTCTGTTTTGGATTCCACGTGCAGCTGGGCGTCCTTCCCGGGTCTTGCTGCAGCGTGGTGAGGAGTTTCAGGCAGCCGCCCCTCCCCTCTGTACAGCTGGATGGTCGCGTCCCTGGCAGATGCCGCGCGTATAGCGCATGCGCAGAGGCGCGTTACCGCTGTTTGGATGGTTTGAATGAAACAATGAGTAAAAGAAGAACTGTGCTCATGAGCTATACGCGCGGCATCTGCCAGGGACGCGACCATCCAGCTGTACAGAGAATTGGAACAAGATTTTGGAACAATGTTCCTTTTCATTAATTAAACTTATTATTCAAAATAGGGAATCATCGATGAAACATATTGAAGAAGAATTAGCACTTCTAGAAGGTAGATTTGCACCGATCAAACAACTAGAAGATTTCAAAAATCTAGAGGACCTAACAAAGGTCAAGTTACTCCAGATTGAAGAAGAAATCATAAAAACAAAAGAAAGGAAATTTTTGAGGGATATCAAGGATTTCAATTCACTAAAGAACGATACACCACCCTTACACAAACCCCCTAAAAAACATCCTAGAACTACTCAACACCCATCACGTATACGGAATAAACCTTCTAATCCATCATATAATCATTACATGGGACACAATAGGTCACCTGAGGGCAATTCCGTAAGATCACCTCTCATTAAACATCTTCCCAACAAAGACAGATTCAAAAGGGTTTACAAACCACTTAACCCCCGCAACATCGGTTATTATTCACCCAAGCATCCACATAGAGACACAAATGCACTACTAGCCAAACAGCAGTATCAAAAAGGGAAACAGGAGGCTGCTGCTGAATTAAAAAAGACCAAACAGGCCTTCCTTGAAAAACTCAATAGCATTGCAGATCACTCTATGATAGTTGAACCAACCAAGGAGCATATTAGTGATAGTTCAGACCCAGAAACAAATCTGAATCTTTTTTTAGAGTTGGCCAACGAGATAACTCCCACTCCACCCCCTATACAACGAATCAGCCCGCCAGGGACATGTCTCAAAAGGAGAAGGGACATGTGGGAGGCAGAGGAAGCAGGGGAGGCCGAAAGAAACACAGGGACCAAACCGAAAATAAGAAGATAAATAGGACTGATCGAGGAATATTCAACCTCAGTAGTTTTTGTTCTTTCCTCAGCACACACTAAGGTTCTCCAAAAGGGACTGAAGTTTGCCCCAGATAGGAATCTGAATAAATTTAACACCTATATCGATATACACAAATTCATTAGGAAGATCACTATTAAGAAATTTTTCTCTGATCCTTCTAAGGCCATTATCTCCAACCATAATACAAACACACAGGACTGCTTTAAGCATACTACCCTTAAAAATCCATCTAAATTTAACCCTAGTCACTGTAAGGGTCCATTTATTAAAACTTTCCAACAGTTGGTGGAAGATGATTTGAGCTCACTCACCTTAAACACAAAATACCCCAAATCTAACATTAGTCAGGCAGACAGTCAAGCGTTAAAAGAATTAAGCAAAAACAAAGAAATTATCATCAAACCAGCTGATAAAGGGGGAGGGATAGCTATCCTTAACACTAAAGACTATCTGGCAGAACTAGATAGGCAGCTCTCGGATGTTACCACTTACCAACCACTCAAAGGAGACCCTACCGCTGTCTATCTACAAGAACTAGAGCGGCTTGTCCAACCAGCGTTCATGCAGGGGATTGTGGACAAAAATGAGCGAGATTTTTTACTCACTAAACATCCAAGACTGCCTGTAATATACCACATCCCCAAGATACACAAATCACTAACCAAACCCCCCAGGAAGACCTATAGTCTCCGGGATAGGGTCACTCACTACGAACCTATCAGAATACATTGATTGGCATTTACAACCATTGGTATCAAACCAAAGAAGCTACCTAAGAGATACAGGGCATCTTCTAGATATCATTAGAAACATAAACTGGGTACCTGGTTACCACCTTATGACCTGTGACGTGGTCTCATTATATACTATAATTGACTCATGCAGGCAGGGTGTGACCATGTTAGAGCTATCCTAGAGGAATCTGCTACACTTCCACAACCCCAGATTGAGTTTCTGATTGCCAGTATCAACTTTGTGCTTCAACACAATTTTTTCTGGTCTGGTGGATCTACTACGAACAGGTTCGCGGGACTTGCCATGGGCGCTAAATTTGCGCCAAGCTACGCGAACCTGTTCGTAGCCACTGGGAAGATATTGCCATCTGGAACAATAACCGTACGGGGAATATGTCGTTGGTTGGCATCGCTACATAGACGATGTGTTCTGTGTCTGGGCAGGCACTGAAGATCAGCTTTCATTATTCATTCAATACATTAACAATAACGGCCTCAACATGAAGTTCACTAGTCAAGTGAGTACCAAAACAGTGGAATTCCTGGACTTAGACATCTTTATTCAAGAGGGCAAACTTGCCACAAAAACACATTTTAAACAGGTTGATACAAACTCCTTTATAACCAACATCTAGTAGCCACCACAAAAATTGGTTGGCTAATATACCTAAGGGCCAATTTACTCGCCTTAGGCGCAACTGTTCTGATATTACCCATTATGACGAACAATCAGAGACTCTAAAGAGCAGATTCCAAGAAAAGAACTATGAGACTAAAATCATAGAGGAAGCCTGTTCTACACTTAGAGAAACGGATAGGGAAGCTTTACTTATCCGTAGAGACCGTGAAATTAAGACAGATCATGATATACCAGCACTCTCCTTTGTCACCCAGTATAACAGGGACCACCGAAAGTTTGAGAAAATTGTCAACAAGCATTGGCATATACTAATGGGAGATAAAGACTTAGTGAAGATTCTCCCCAAAAAGCCTAAATTCATCTACAAGCGGGCAGCAAATTTAAAGAACAGACTGGTACAAAGTACCATCCCGCCGGGCAAAGGGAGATGGAAACAAAAATACTAATTCTACATGGCTCAATGAAAGGGCAGCAGGTTTCTATCACTGTAACCGCTGCCAGGCCTGTAGAACAACGAATATCAAAACTACCAAACCAATTACTACTTTTGTATCGCAAGTCACTGGTGAAAGTTTTTGTATTAAAGACAAACTGACTTGTGACTCTATTGGAGTGATTTATCTCCTCCAATGTCCTTGTGGCCACCAATACGTTGGTAGGACAATTAGATCACTTGCAGTGAGAATAGGAAGAGCACATCAGAAACATCAAAAACCAGCTCCTTACTCATAGCGTCTCTGAGCATTTTTCCACACACCACCAGCATGACCCCTCATCATTGAGATTTTTTGGGGATCTGCAAAGTCAATAAACTGTGGCGTGGTGGAGACTATATAAAGCATATCTCACAGATTGAGACCAAATGGATCTATCATCTAAAAACCTTATCACCACATGGTCTGAATATAGAGATTGACATTAATAGCTTTTATAAACCATTTGTACATACCATGGTTTGTATACAACAAATAACCTCCTTTTTTAAGATGGTTCCCGTTAAGTTTATATATCCACAAATATACCAGGAGCACTTTGCATACTATGTGTTCCTTACAGTATATAGCAGCATTTAAGATCTGCTGTTTATGCTTCATGTGTATATATATATGGTTATGATATATTTATTCATGCATTAAACTCTATTACTCCCATATGTTGAACAACCATTCTTTCTCTATCACTTCAATGCTTTGGAATCCAGCTGTAGTTTGTTAACTACCTTTGTTTAACATGTAACCTCTTATGGGAGCTGCAGTCATCATATTGAACATATGTCTAGGGGACCGCCCTAGACAGATGTCAATCCAGCGGAGGACCCAATTGGAATTCATTCATTCATAGCTACCTCCCATAAAAAGAGTGTTCTGAGGAGCCTTACATTATCCCTGACGAAGCCCCACGTGGGTGAAACGCGTAGGATTGCTACATTGTTCACTTCTCATGAGCTCATGAGCACAGTTCTTCTTTTACTCATTGTTTCATTCAAACCATCCAAACAGCGGTAACGCGCCTCTGCGCATGCGCTATACGCGCGGCATCTGCCAGGGACGCGACCATCCAGCTGTACAGAGGGGAGGGGCGGCTGCCTGAAACTCCTCACCACGCTGCAGCAAGACCCGGAAGGACGCCCAGCTGCACGTGGAATCCAAAACAGAGGACCAGGATCGTACCAGAGACTCCTTCTGGATATAGGTCAGTGGCTGTCCGGCTGTTAGCTATTTACACTAGGTGTATGAACTCATTTATGATCACATGTGTGGTTTTTTTGGAACTTTACAATCTCAAGACTTTTCTACTTTAGGTGCATAGCACCCTTTTTTTTTCATCAATATATATTTTGGATTATCAAGCCCTCTATACAACATTTAGGTTGCTCCCTCTTTATGGAACTCTTTGGGGCTAGCTATCATTGAGCCTTTGTGGTATTTTTGCATTATCTGTATGTTAGTGGACTCCAATCCATGTCTATGCTTCACATCTGTTTCTATGCATTTTGGTGTACTAAATTGTAAATACAATCAAGTGTGCCGGCACATTATTTTACACTGCTATTGTAATATTAAATTTACTGATAGCCATTAACCTATGTATGTTGTATCCCTATATCACATCAGCGCCTGGGTATCTATCTACAACTATACTGGGGGGGCTGCCTATAGTAAACTATAGGGAGGGGGCTGTACAGAGAACAATATAGGGGGGGTGATGGGACATTTAATTTAATGCTGGGGTGGTTTGGGTCTATAATTGAATGTGGGGCCGAGTGTCGGGAGGAGGGCTATCTATTAAATGTGAATATTAATTATTTAATGCTAGGAATGGTTGTGGGAAATGGATGTATTAAATGTAAATGCTATTAATTTATTGCTGGGGCTGTTTGGAGGCAGGGTAAAGGTTTATTTATCAAATGTGAGTACTATTACTTTAATGTTGGGGCTGAGAGAGGCCTATTTATTAAATGTGGGTGCTGTTGATTTAATAGCGGGGATAGTTGGAGTTTTCTAAATGTACCCATTATTTTTTCCATATAGGACCCTCAACATTCCAGGATCCAGACAAGCCGCAACTAAAGAAACCAGCAGCCACAGGTGGTAAATGTGACAAGAACAGGTAGGACAGTCTTCAAGTTGTTCTCAATTGAGTCTAGTGCAGGCTTGGATAACCTGTGGCACTCCAGGTGTTGTGAAACTACAAGTCCCAGCATACCCTTCCAGCAATAAGCTGCTATATATTGGCAAAGCATGCTGAGGCTTGTAGTTTCACAACACCTGGAGTGCCACAGGTTAGCCAAGCCTGGTCTAGTGGGACAATCCCAATTTTTGGTGAGTGTTCTGCCCAATCTAAGGGCGAGTCAAGACTGTGTACTCTTTATATAGACACTGCATTCTTTATATACTACACTATGGTGCTAGCTGTCATTTGTGGGCTGACCACTCCCCCCTCTAGTGTCTGGTCTCGCCTCTGATAGCTGGCCACACCACCTCTGGTGGGCCCCTAGCGTTGCAGTCCCCCGGTGGGCTCTTCATGCCCCAGTCCGACACTGCTAACAGCTCAGAGTGAAGACTGAAGTGATCTGGCTGCTCTGCCTGGTTGTATCTTTTTTTAGTTTACCATCCCTATGTGTGAACAAAGTGCACAGTTGTTTCCCATTGAGGACAGTTTAAAACTTTGGTCATTAGATGGAACACAGGGAGCATATTTGTGTCAGTACATGGAATGTTAAGATGCTCATGAATATTTTGGATTTCATTTATCACTTGTCTTTTAGACATTTGAAAGGTGAATATTGAAGAAACTATACAGCTGTGGGAAGCAACACTTTTTAAAAGACTTGCCTTTATGTTGTCTGTTCAGATAATGTGGTGATCTATGGTGGCAGGTCATTTTTAATTTGAATATGGTACAGTTACATTAACAGACGTTCCTCAGTGAGAGGCAGTATTAACTCTGTTTAATGATTTTAATGTTTTGGATATTACCTTTTAATCTCTGTTGGTTTCCTCGCTGCCTTTTAACATGGTTTGAAGTCACAGCAAGTCAGTCATTGACACCTGCTTTTAAATGTCAGGTCAGAATCATAAAGCTAAATTATTGATTGAATGAATATCAATTGAAATTGTAGCATAGAGAAAGAGAGCTTTCACAAGCTTCCAATGAAAATCCAGGATGCAGGTAACCAGGGCACCTTTACAAAGTATGTCTCTTGCCAAAGTTTTGAGTTCTTTTTATAGATAGTTCTTTTTATAGATATGAAGGCTCCTTACAAGATACTGTTGGCTCCTAGATTTGACTTACTCCTGAATAGTACAGTTTTTGTCCACCCCTGAATT
Source organism: Mixophyes fleayi (assembly GCF_038048845.1). Taxonomy (NCBI): domain Eukaryota; kingdom Metazoa; phylum Chordata; class Amphibia; order Anura; family Limnodynastidae; genus Mixophyes; species Mixophyes fleayi. Next base: position 153,807,226 of record NC_134402.1, read on the forward strand.
ATACCAAAGGTAGAATATCCATATTTTTTAATTATCTGTTTTGCTTACTTTATTATTATTATTTTGTTGTTCACACCTCTAAACAAATAAATAGTTAGGAAATTCACTAGGGTTGTAACCAAAATACTACACTACTAAATAAGTGTGTCAATGTATGAAGAGAATCTACCCAATGCTAACAAGACAAATGCAGCGGTTTGTTGGGGTAACAAATGTTAAAAATTTAAATAATAAGAAACACATTAAAAAGCAGCTTCAAGACCATATGATATGTGTTACAAGACTTACAATGGGAGGAGAATCTGGTCACTGCTTTAGGAGTAGCCCATTAGCACATGTTTAAAATTCACTTAAAATAATCATAAATATGTTACAGGCACATTATTAACACAGCATATATTTCAAAATGTATATCAAAAGTGTAGGTTTTTAAACAGTTTTGAATGATTCCTTTTCATGATAGTAATTATCATGTCCCCTTTTACCAATGGTGATCTGGGGTTCGGATTTTTTCTTGATGGTGCTCTTCCCAGCCATGTGGATTTCTCTAAATCATCATCATCATCATCATTTATTTATATAGCACCAGCAAACTGGGTAATACATACAGACAGAGAGGTAAGAGAACCCTGCTCGCAAGCTTACAATCTATGGGACACGGGGAGTTAGAAACACAAGGACATGTGCTGCATCATATTGCACACTGGACCAGCTAGAATGCAAAGGTAAAAGTACTGAGTGGGCTGTGTGTGTACAAATGTTGGTCAGAGGGTTGTTGTCTTGTGTTAGCTGTGTAGAGGGTGGTAATAGGGGAGATTAAGATGGTGGTTGAGGAATATCATAAGCTTGTCTGAAGAGGTGGGTTTTCAGAAAACGCTTGAATGTTTGGAGACTAGAGGAAAATCTTACTGTGCGAGGGAGGGAATTCCACAAAGTGGGTGTAGCCCGAAAAAAGTCCTGTAACCAAGAATGGGAGGATGTGATGAGAGTGGAAGAGAGACGCAGATCTTGTGCAGAACGGAGGTGTCAAGTAGGGAGATATTTTGAGACAAGAGAGGAGATGTATGTCGGTGCAATTTTGTTGACGGCCTTGTATGTTAGTAGAAGAATTTTATATTTGATTCGTTTAAATACAGGCAACCAATGTAGAGACTGACAGCGTGGCTCAGCAGAGGAAGAACGGTTTGCAAGGAAAATCAATCTAGCCGCTGCATGCATAATAGATTGTAGGGGTTCAAGTCTGACTTTGGGAAGACCAGTAAGGAGGGAATTGCAATAGTCGATGCGGAAGATGATGAGTGCATGAATTAAGTTGTTTTCGGTGTCTTGTGTGAGATATGTGCGTATTCTGGAAATATTCTTTAGATGTATGTAACATGATTTAAATATGGAGTTGATGTGGGGAATAAATGATAGTTGTGAGTCAAGAATAACACCTAGGCAGCGAGCTTGTGGGGTGGGATTTATGATCATGTTATCAACAGAAATAGAAATGTCAGACAAGAAGCTTTTGTTTTTGGGTGGGAATATTATTAATTCAGTTTTTGAAAGATTGAGTTTGAGTTGGCAAGAAGACATCCAAGATAAAATGGCAGAAAGACCGTCAGTAAAATCAGGGATAAAGAGCAGTCATTTTTTACTAATCACTTTACAGATACATTACTTTATTAGGTTTATGAATAAAAAGATTATTTACTGTTATGTGCGTATTGTCGCTAACCAATAACGATTGTCGAACCTCGATTTGTGTTTCCAAAGCACAAAGATTTATTCGCAATAAGTAGAATAATATGCTCAAGCGAAGTAATAGTAAATACAGCCGTTACTTATCGCAGGCGCTCTGGATCCAGTGCAGTCATTCAATCCTGAAGTCTGGGGACAAGATGTCTGCCCTCTGGATCACAAGCTGCTGCTTATATACACAATCATATACAGTAATACAATGAAGATGGAATAGCTTGCATCTATTGGTCCAGGTCTCAGGAAGGTCCAAGGGGTCGTCATCATTGGCCAGTTCATACAAAGGAATCCAAAGGAGGGGGTCGTCTCAGCAGGGGGTATGCTCTGCTCTTCCCGCCAAGATTCCTTAGTCTTAAGTAGTTCATAATTCCCTATCATTCATAACTTGTGTATGCACTCTGCGATTCCCTCGCAGAGTGAATCAAACAGTAGGATATGTAACGAGGTTCATTATGATACCACTCATGATATTATTTCTTCAACCCGTTCTGTGTATTTCATTAATATGCATGTAACTCTGATATAACATATAAATACTACTATATTTCGACATATCTGACTATGTGTTGCAACTACCATTAATGTGTACTATTTTATAAGTATGCGTGTTAGTGCGAATGTATGGTAAAAGACCAATTACTGTTGCTGCCACGTGTAGTGGATGCGTACGCCCTTTCACGCCGTAGCGTGCCCTTGTACGTCGTAGCGTACCGTACGCATCTTTTCAGACAAAGACAACCAAGTTTTGCTAGACTTTAATTGAAATGACTTTATCCAATTTGCTGACTTCGACATTACACATAAGAGACGGAAAAAGGTAATCTGTGTCTAGATTCTGGAATATATATATATATTATTTCTCCTTTGTGTTTTCATCTTCCCATACACATCAGTAATTCCAGACAATTATGGATAGAATGGGGGGGGACAGGTGCCCCTGTGTGCGTACGTGATTCATGACGGACACCACACACTGTATGTGTAGCGTCTGGATGTAGAGGCTAATGTACATTTTTCTGTTTTGTGCTCTATTTAAAGCTCATTACTAGAGTTCAGCGTTACTATGCAGTTATGTGTCTCATTGCAGTTTATTATTTATTTTTCTTATAATACGTTTACAAGATGCAGCTCCCACTTGTAGCCAATAAAATATTTCCAAAGAAATATATACTGTAAGTAGCTTTTGGATACCTGTTCTACATATTGTTTTGTTTTCTAGTACCATTGTTACTAGTCCCGTGGTTAATGGATTTTTTAAGTTGTGTGCAAAACAATAGTACTCAATACCTGTGTCTTTAGTTCTGAACATACCCAAAGTACAACTATTTGTTAGGTGATATTAAAGACCAAAATTGACCTTTCTAGCACGAAGGCAGAGTGAAGGGGGAGCACGAAGGCAGAGTGAAGGGGGAGCACAATGGCAGAGTGAAGAGGGCCAGGAGAAGGGGGGGAACAAAAGCAGCATGGCACAGGATGATGAAGGGGGGCAAAAGCAGCATGGAGGGTGCAGTGTGATCATAAGGAGGTCCAGTATGGTGATTAAGGGGCACAGTAATGTGTGTGTGATGGCACAACGGGCTTGTGGCAATGTAATGTGTGTGTGGTAGGTGGTGGCTAAATAATGGGTGTTATTTTCTTTGTAGGGTGAAGGTGGGACAATTTAATTTAAGATGGGGTGGTTTGGGGGCTCTTGAATGTGGGGCTGAGTTTGAGGAGCATGAGGTCTATTTATTAAATGTGAATATGAATTATTTAATGGCAGTAACGGTTGCAGGAAATAGGTATATTCATTATACGTATTATACATAAATGCGATTAATTTATTGCAGGGGCTGTCTGGAGGGAGGAAAATAGGTTTATTAAATGGGAATACTATAACTTTAATGTTGGGGCTGTAGGAAGGCCTAAGTATTAATTGTTGGTCCTATTGATTTAATGACAGGGCTGGTTGGAATCTTCTAAATGTACTCATTATTTTTTCTAAATAGGGCCCTCAACATTCCAGGATCCAGACAAGCCGCAACTAAAGAAACCTGCAGCTACAGGTAGTAAAAGTGACAACAGGTAGGACAGTCTGTCAAATATTCTGAGTCTAGTGCAGGCTTAGCTAACCTGTGGCTCTCCAGATGTTGTGAAACTACAAGTCTCAGTACACCCTTCCAGCAATAATCTGCTATATATTGGCAAAGCATGCTGGGGCTTGTAGTTTCACAACACCTGGGGGTAAATGTATAAAGCTGCGAGTTTGCAACTCCAGCGATTTTCTCAGGAGAGTTGAAACTAGCCGATGTATGAAGCTGAGTTTTCATACAAAATCGCCAGAGTTCTGCTTCTGTCAAAATCGCTACTTGCAAAATCGCCAGAGATCAAACTCACCACTGTTTGCCACTGCAGCTATACAAGTCTACAATGTATGAAGCTGCGAGTTAGCAAACTCAGGAGAGTTTGCTTCTAAACACGCCAGATACAACACGCTGCTTGATAGCAGCGTGTTGTATCAACACATCACTGTTACACTGCCCTGGCAGTGTTAAAATGTTAAAGAACAGATAAAAGTTTAAAAAAAAAAAAAAAAGCGTGGGGTCCCCCCGCTATTTATGCTTAACCCTAGTGCTGCCTGACTAGTGCTGGTCCCGTGAAAATCGGGGAAAAATTTTGCGTGCGGTTCCCCCGATTTTCACTTTACCAGCACTAGGCAAACCAGCCAGGGTTGGCGGCACTATAGCAGGGGGACACGCGGCAGGGGTCCCCCATTGCCATAATGACTAACCAACCCTAGACTGTTCAGCGCTGGGCTGGATTCCCTAGGGAGTGGGGTCCGCTGAAAAAAACGAGCGGGCCCCCCCCCTAGAAAGAACCAGCCCAGTGCTGATAGCACTAGGGCTCTTCCTACTACCCCTGGGCTGTGGGTAGTAGGGTAATACGGCGTAAAGTAGTAAAAAAAACAAACTGACACCAATTTTGTTTGTGGAACTACAGGGCCCAGCAAGCCAGGGTTGTCAGGGCATGTTGGCACTTGTGGTTCTCCAAGTGCCAACATGCCCTGGCTGCAGTGGGTATGCTGGTGCTTGTAGTTATACAAGCACCAGCATGGCCACACTGTTTTTGGCAACCTGGCTGGCTGGGACTTGTAGTTCCACAAACAAAATTGGCTGGCCACACCCCCTCTGGTGGGCCCCTAGCGTTGCAGTCCCCCAGTGGGCCCTTCATGCCCCAGTCCGACACTGGTTACAGATTGTGATTAATGGTACTTTATCTCATAACTAAAATTGCTAAAGTAGCCATAGACTAACTGTAGTAGAATAATACCATTGTTTGCATTTAAGATGTTTGCAATATAAATTTATTTAGCAAAAATGATAACATAAAATAGATATTCGATTTCCTCTTTATAATAATGACTTCATTTTTTCAAACCGATGCTGATAAATCCGACGCTGAGGACACCTACAAACAAAAACCGATTTGAGAAGAAAGCGACAAGAATATACACAGTTACCTGATCAGCGACTGTCCACATACTCGATCCTAGCAGAACACTGACAGGAGGTTCTTCCCAATGCACAGGTGTCCGGCAGTAGTGTCTGACGTCAGTGCGCCCTCAATGAATTTTTATTTAAAGTGGCAATGTCGGGATCACACAGTGGCGGATCCGGGGAGGGGGGGGTGGATATCGTGGCAATCTCCCCCCCCCCCCCCCCCCCCCCCCCAGCAGGGGCTTGCTGCCGACGGCTGCACAATATGTGCAGGTTCATTCGGCAGTGACAAGAAGGGACAGAGCGGCCGGGCAGCACACTGTCACTGCCTAGCGGACCTCCATAGTGTGCAGCCGCACAGGCAGCCTCTGAAGTCAGAAAGGGGGCGGTGCCTAAATCGCCCTGGATACGACAATTTCCTAGATCGGTCCCTGGGACCACGCAGGTTAACTGTTAAGAGAGGTAACAGTTATGCCGGACACCTGTGCATTTGGAAGAACCTCCTGTCAGTGTTCTGCCAGGATCGAATATGTGGACTGTCGCTGATCAGGTAAGTCTGTGTATATTCTTGTCATTTTCTTCTCAAATCAGTTTTCTTTTGTAGGTGTCCTCAGTGTCGGATTTGTCGGAAACGCGTACCCCACCCTTTCATACAGTAGTAAATTTCAGTAGGCCATCACTGCCTGTATCAACCTAAGTGCTCTTTCATATCGATGCAGTTTTATATTTTATTGAAAAATAGAATTTCCAAATCACCCAATTTCTTGACATCGGCACTGTGTAGGTGTTTACTGAACTCTTTTTATTTTACAAAGAATAACGCGATTTCCCATTGAATGTAATCCTGTTCAAGGCACTAAAAGCACATTTGGTTTTAGTTATATAGATGTGACCCAACACTATATAAGCAGGAAAACATAATTCCCTAAGTTGCAGATTGAAACAGACTATGTTGTCTATTTATCAAGACTCAGAGTTAATAAATATTTTGTATCGCTGCTTATTGCAGAGATAGAAAATCTTCTTTCTTCCAAATGTAACGCCTTGTCACTGTGTGTGTAATGTGGGGTGCACAGTTTAGGCATTGCACCTCCTTCTCAGCCCTGGCATGGATGTAGATGACCAGAGGGTCCTAGCAAATGCAGGTTATTTTTATAGAGTCTCTGACTCTATACAAATTACAGTTAATGTAACTGGGTGGTGCAGTGCAATCAGATGTCTCAATAAGTTGGGCGCCAGACCATCTCTATGGAAAAATAAGCTCTTTATTTACACTCCTTCACATTCTTACGCAGTTGCAGTGATAAAGTAAATATATACAGTTCCTACATCTCCTGCACAGTTGTTATGGGCTACATGCACAGAATGTCAATGGGGCAGTCACATCCAAAATGGTGGCTCTCTAGCTCACCCTCATCTCTCTCTTTTACAGCAATGTTCACTCTTCCCTCCTCTGCGGGGGTGATGTCTCTCTTTCCCCGCCTCTGCGGGGGTGATGTCTCTCTTTCCCCTCCTCTGCTTGGGTGATGTTTCTCTTTCCCCCTCCTCTGCTTGGGTGATGTCTCTCTTTCCCCCTCCTCTGCTTGGGTGATGTCTCTCTTTCCCCCTCCTCTGCTTGGGTGATGTTTCTCTTTCCCCCTCCTCTGCTTGGGTGATGTCGCTCTTTCCCCCTCCTCGGCTTGGCTGATGTCGCTCTTTCCCCCTCCTCGGCTTGGCTGATGTCGCTCTTTCCCCCTCCTCGGCTTGGCTGATGTCGCTCTTTCCCCCTCCTCGGCTTGGCTGATGTCGCTCTTTCCCCCTCCTCGGCTTGGCTGATGTCGCTCTTTCCCCCTCCTCGGCTTGGCTGATGTCGCTCTTTCCCCCTCCTCGGCTTGGCTGATGTCGCTCTTTCCCCCTCCTCGGCTTGGCTGATGTCGCTCTTTCCCCCTCCTCGGCTTGGCTGATGTCGCTCTTTCCCCCTCCTCGGCTTGGCTGATGTCGCTCTTTCCCCCTCCTCTGCTTGGCTGATGTCGCTCTTTCCCCCTCCTCTGCTTGGCTGATGTCGCTCTTTCCCCCTCCTCGGCTTGGCTGATGTCGCTCTTTCCCCCTCCTCGGCTTGGCTGATGTCGCTCTTTCCCCCTCCTCGGCTTGGCTGATGTCGCTCTTTCCCCCTCCTCGGCTTGGCTGATGTCGCTCTTTCCCCCTCCTCGGCTTGGCTGATGTCGCTCTTTCCCCCTCCTCGGCTTGGCTGATGTCGCTCTTTCCCCCTCCTCGGCTTGGCTGATGTCGCTCTTTCCCCCTCCTCGGCTTGGCTGATGTCGCTCTTTCCCCCTCCTCGGCTTGGCTGATGTCGCTCTTTCCCCCTCCTCGGCTTGGCTGATGTCGCTCTTTCCCCCTCCTCGGCTTGGCTGATGTCGCTCTTTCCCCCTCCTCGGCTTGGCTGATGTCGCTCTTTCCCCCTCCTCGGCTTGGCTGATGTCGCTCTTTCCCCCTCCTCGGCTTGGCTGATGTCGCTCTTTCCCCCTCCTCGGCTTGGCTGATGTCGCTCTTTCCCCCTCCTCGGCTTGGCTGATGTCGCTCTTTCCCCCTCCTCGGCTTGGCTGATGTCGCTCTTTCCCCCTCCTCGGCTTGGCTGATGTCGCTCTTTCCCCCTCCTCGGCTTGGCTGATGTCGCTCTTTCCCCCTCCTCGGCTTGGCTGATGTCGCTCTTTCCCCCTCCTCGGCTTGGCTGATGTCGCTCTTTCCCCCTCCTCGGCTTGGCTGATGTCGCTCTTTCCCCCTCCTCGGCTTGGCTGATGTCGCTCTTTCCCCCTCCTCGGCTTGGCTGATGTCGCTCTTTCCCCCTCCTCGGCTTGGCTGATGTCGCTCTTTCCCCCTCCTCGGCTTGGCTGATGTCGCTCTTTCCCCCTCCTCGGCTTGGCTGATGTCGCTCTTTCCCCCTCCTCGGCTTGGCTGATGTCGCTCTTTCCCCCTCCTCGGCTTGGCTGATGTCGCTCTTTCCCCCTCCTCGGCTTGGCTGATGTCGCTCTTTCCCCCTCCTCGGCTTGGCTGATGTCGCTCTTTCCCCCTCCTCGGCTTGGCTGATGTCGCTCTTTCCCCCTCCTCGGCTTGGCTGATGTCGCTCTTTCCCCCTCCTCGGCTTGGCTGATGTCGCTCTTTCCCCCTCCTCGGCTTGGCTGATGTCGCTCTTTCCCCCTCCTCGGCTTGGCTGATGTCGCTCTTTCCCCCTCCTCGGCTTGGCTGATGTCGCTCTTTCCCCCTCCTCGGCTTGGCTGATGTCGCTCTTTCCCCCTCCTCGGCTTGGCTGATGTCGCTCTTTCCCCCTCCTCGGCTTGGCTGATGTCGCTCTTTCCCCCTCCTCGGCTTGGCTGATGTCGCTCTTTCCCCCTCCTCGGCTTGGCTGATGTCGCTCTTTCCCCCTCCTCGGCTTGGCTGATGTCGCTCTTTCCCCCTCCTCGGCTTGGCTGATGTCGCTCTTTCCCCCTCCTCGGCTTGGCTGATGTCGCTCTTTCCCCCTCCTCGGCTTGGCTGATGTCGCTCTTTCCCCCTCCTCGGCTTGGCTGATGTCGCTCTTTCCCCCTCCTCGGCTTGGCTGATGTCGCTCTTTCCCCCTCCTCGGCTTGGCTGATGTCGCTCTTTCCCCCTCCTCGGCTTGGCTGATGTCGCTCTTTCCCCCTCCTCGGCTTGGCTGATGTCGCTCTTTCCCCCTCCTCGGCTTGGCTGATGTCGCTCTTTCCCCCTCCTCGGCTTGGCTGATGTCGCTCTTTCCCCCTCCTCGGCTTGGCTGATGTCGCTCTTTCCCCCTCCTCGGCTTGGCTGATGTCGCTCTTTCCCCCTCCTCGGCTTGGCTGATGTCGCTCTTTCCCCCTCCTCGGCTTGGCTGATGTCGCTCTTTCCCCCTCCTCGGCTTGGCTGATGTCGCTCTTTCCCCCTCCTCGGCTTGGCTGATGTCGCTCTTTCCCCCTCCTCGGCTTGGCTGATGTCGCTCTTTCCCCCTCCTCGGCTTGGCTGATGTCGCTCTTTCCCCCTCCTCGGCTTGGCTGATGTCGCTCTTTCCCCCTCCTCGGCTTGGCTGATGTCGCTCTTTCCCCCTCCTCGGCTTGGCTGATGTCGCTCTTTCCCCCTCCTCGGCTTGGCTGATGTCGCTCTTTCCCCCTCCTCGGCTTGGCTGATGTCGCTCTTTCCCCCTCCTCGGCTTGGCTGATGTCGCTCTTTCCCCCTCCTCGGCTTGGCTGATGTCGCTCTTTCCCCCTCCTCGGCTTGGCTGATGTCGCTCTTTCCCCCTCCTCGGCTTGGCTGATGTCTCTCAATCCATTCACGTTTGCTGCCTCTCCCTTCCATCATCCTGTGACTTTCTGAGGTAATTTATCCTTGAAATCTGCCCTATGTCACTAGTATTATGTGGCAGTAGGCAATGGACCCGCTCCCCAGGTTACAAGGGGCCTCCCAGGACCTCCTCCCCTCTGTCCAGGGACCCTGGCTGACATTCTCCACACAGGTTCTGATCAGGGTTGCCAACTCTGAAATGAAAAACAAGCCCAAATAATCCTAAAAAGCCCCCAAAAAGGCCAACTTTCAGGGTCAGGGGTGTTAGTGTACTGAAAACCACAACGTTTATTGTTCAATAGTAAATAAATACATATAAAGATTTCTACAATCTATCTTCAGTGTTTCCTCAATAGAACATTGGATAAATAAAATACTATACCATGTTTCATACAGCATCTGGTACAGTAAAACATTGACCAATTGTGTTCCCATTGCTATTAAAATGCATTGAATGAGAGTTAATAATTCCAATACTTTATTCATCTACTATGAATGGTGACCAGTCAGGGACAAATACAAGATTAATAGTGAATGTAATTAATAACACTAACAGTACTCCTTGCAGTCAGAGGACATGCAGTTTCACCTTAGGCAATTAATGTGTTAATATGTTAACCCTTAAATGAGATCACATCTTAAATCCTGGCATGGTCCCAGCTGTGCCCTACATCTGCCAGGCTCAGTGATACTAATATTCTACATACAGACAGAGCACATATAAATATAATATACAGTTTACAGAGAGAATACTCGGTACAAGATACATACTATAGACAGACGTACTGACACAAGTGACTCCTTTCTCCATTCTACATCCCCCTGGTTACTGGGGCCCTCAGCTATGCCCACCCCATGCGTTCCTGCACAGGTTCCCCACTAAACCACACATGGAGATCTGAATTTCACATGTTCTTAAATCTCCAGGCTTCTCTCACCTCTTCCTAGTTCTACTGCTTCCTTCAGCTGAGAGCTCCTGCTAACACACCTGCCTACAGCTGAGGTCACGCCCCCTTAAGAAGAGGCCAGCAGCGTCCAACACTGAAGCGTTCTTACACACAACAAGGCAATAAAGCTTTGAAAAGAAAGAAAACTGTTTTGATAGCAAACAACCCGAGCTTGTAAAGCCCAAAAACCCGCAACCCGCGGCAAGCAGAAAAAACCCGCAACTTCAAAATAAAACAAGCCCAATTCCGCTTGTTATAAGCGGAATTGGCAACTATGGTTCTGATCCCCTTATCTCAGCCTGATGTTGCTAAGCAACATTCCTGCTGTGTCTCCTCTGGGTCCTAGTACCGAGCTACACATTCAGTCACTGGGAGGTGTGAACAACATACCAGAGGGAGTGTTAATTTTTTTTTATCACTAACAGGTTGCCGGGGAAGCTGAGTGAGGCTCAGCTCCTTGGCCATACTGGCTTGTAGCAGTACCACTGATGAGACCAGTGCAGGGTCCCTCTGCGCATACGTGAGCTAGCTTGACACCTTGCCCATGCACACTGTAACTGGAAGCCCGGACTTGGGCTTCTAGTTCAAATCATTAAAAAAATAGTAATAAGGTTTTTAAAAAAATGATGTACAAAAAAATGCTTTATTGTTCCATTGCTGTCCATGTTAAATAGGTTTCCCCATTCTACTGGTCTTTCTTAGTAGTTTCCAATGATATTCCCCCCTCCCCTGTTATCTGAAAGTTTCTGTAAACTTGTGCAATGTTATGCTGTAACCTTAAATCAACTATGTAATAGTGGTAGTGCATTTTTAGTAATTGTGAAAAAATATTTAATATTCCATTTGTCCAGTTTCCTTCCAGTCAAAAAACATACAAGTAGGTCAGTTGGTATCTGATTAATTTGTGCTGTTGTGTGTCTGCATTTGCTTGCCTGTGGTGGGGAAATTAGTGTTCTTCATTGAGTGGTTAACTGAGGCATGGACTGAGAAGAATGAATAGCGTTGTATACATAAAGGATAATAATTAAAAAATATATATAACATATATTTTACGAGGTAAAAGGTGAAGTTAATTGGCCTTCCACTAAAATTCCATGCACTGCTAGTGATTACTATCAGTGGTCCCAGGAGCATTTATTATTACTATGAATAATTTATTATTAATAATAGTAATATCAGTATGGAGGCGAAGTGTCCGCTTTAGCACTATTTTATACCTCTTCCTGGACGTTTGCTTTTCCAGCCCTGACCTTGCACGTCATATTTTTGTGGATGATGTGTGGATCATATGACTGCTCAGCTGCAAGACTACCAATTAGAAACAACGGAAAGAAAAGCTTCAGATGTCTGGCTCTTGGTCAGAAATGTTTTACTGCAAAGGAGAGACATTCTCCTTGAGCGTTGTTCAGTTTTTATAAATATGTACCATTTTTTTTTTTGATGTGCTTTTCTTCTGCAGTTAATCTGTACAGCGCTTCATAAATATCCCCTGAATGGTTTCACTCTTGAAGGGCCACTCAACGTAAGTTGCTATATAGAAAAGCTGCTTGGTATACAGTATACAGTATGTAAAAGTTTTTATTATTATTAATCTTTATAGGGCGCTACATGTGGTCCGCAATGCCGTACAGGGGGAAAACAACAAGACAGTACATAGTATAACGGTACAATACAGTAAACAACACTACAACTCTCAACACATCTAGGTGTGCAAGCGGTATATTCAGCGCAGAGGTGCAAAGACAATGGAGGAGTGGAGTCAATGGGCAGAGAGCCCAAGGAGGAGGAGGTGCGTAGTGTAGCTGATGAGCAAACGTTATAGGTAATGAGAACAGGAGGGAAGGTGGCCCTGCTCACTTGAGCTTACAATCTAAAGGGAAACGGGACAGACAAATGGTTGAAACATGATGTACAGATTACGGCAAAACATTGATATAACTTGAGATTTCACATGTGTTCATATTATCAATGCTGTTAGGTGCAAGCTATTCTTATCAGCCATTTCTGGCTAAATATGTCTGCCTTTTGTTCCTTAATCATCTCAAATATTTATTTTTTTTGCTTGTCTTTAGTATTAAAGAAATGCCAGTTACATTCACAAACATACAACATTAGATTTAGTGGCCTTTTAACTGATTATTAGTTACTTATTCTGAGGTGTGCATGTTTTTTTCTCCGTCTTGTGTGATGTCTGAATTCTGGAACAGACTTCTTCGGTTGGCTTCAATAACTAATCTGACTGGATTATCAATTTGGCATCTACATTTGATTGTACTGGATAGATTGTCACTAATAAACATGTTAATTATTTAACAATTCAATAACGTGATCAGATTGAGTGAGTGAATGTATCGTTTTGTGTGTCAGTGTCGCACATTTGGTTCTGACAGGGTTCTTATCAGAGAGGAAAATTGTCAGGAGTAAATTCAGGTACCTCAAAATACCAATTTAACTTTTTTTGTAAAGAAACTGCACAAATTGCTTTTCAGACTGCAGTAACATACCTCCCAACATTTGTGTGAGCAGGGGTGGGGCATGCCCAATGCTTTTGAAGCGCTAGACTGCCCTTTTCTCTCCTCCCCTCCAACCCGTTCATGTAGAGCAGCAGTGAACAGAATAACTCCCAACTTTCCCACTGATCGGGATGGCAGGACAAAGCCATGAAAACGGGACTGTCCCACCTAAATCGGGGCAGTTGGGAGGTATGCAGTAACTCAGTTACTCAATCACAACTGAGATATAGTACTCTAATCTGTGTCTTTTGCTAGGTAAAACAATTGCAAAGTATGTTTACACTTGACATATACAGGAAGGTTCATTACTTTACAAGAGTAAAGCAAACATTTTTAATGGTTAAAATATTGGCCAAAAGCAGTGGTTGTTGGAGTGTTCACCATGCCGCAACCAATTTATTTGAATGATAAAAGCCAGGGTCAGAAGTTAGGGACCATTTATCTTTTAAAAAAAATCATTTGCTGTGCTTAGAAACTGTATATAACGGATTGGTATTACTCAAACTATAGTATACCACTCAAATGATCTGCATAGTACCAACATCAGATAACTACAGGAGCTGTGCTTTGGTTACAAGACTCGCACACTGGGTTACTCACCATCATATTACTGGCACTTGCTGATAACCACTATGAGTATCTAAGAAAAGGTTGTCGGCAACAGTGAGATATATTTTGTTTAAAATAAGTCAGATTTAACTGTATGTGCAGAGTCCATGTGGATTTGCACACACAATGACTCCAGATCAATAAAATATTTTATATTTATTGTGATCACAAATATTGCCTACACAAATGGATGTATGTCCTAGGAATGGAGACACAGCTATACATTGACATTGTTTTGGTATAAATTTTAGTTAGACTCTCTGTATACTACTATCTAATATGATGCTAATGGACCCCAGATAAATTAGAAAAATTGTGCCACCACTTTTCAACAATTAAGGGCTTTGCAGTCTTCTTCAAACATTAAACAATGTACATGACAGTGTAAGATAAATATTACTTAGATATGCAAATTATACAAATATTTACTAATGGCTACCAAATAATCACACATTGCTAGCAATTACACATCTCTCAGATACTATGAGAAATCATAGTATCTGTACCATCTTCACAGTCTTAGTTTTGCATTTTAAGGTGTATCAAGATCTGACATTTTCAATGTGTTCGTTGAAAGAAGCAGTTGTTAATTACTGTGCACAATCCCACACAATTGAAATGGTATTTTTTCAAACAAAGACATCATTGTGTCTAGTACTTGTGCACTAAGGGTAGTGTGACACTGGACACTTTGAAGCAAAAAACCCATTCCATTCAGGAGCCTGTATAGTGGAAAATTACATTGTGGCTATTTTCATGTCTTCAGCTGTAGAAATATTTAATGCCCCAGTGTTACAATGTTATATATATTATTTTTACTATCTTAATTTGCAGTGCTATAAAATTTTATAATTCCTATTTCTCACTATACTCACTGACATCTTACCTGCACCCCATATCTGTTCTCATCTACCCCTATCTTTCTGTCTCCGTCTCTGGTCCCTTTCCCTACCCTCATCTTCACTATAATCCTTTACTACTCCCACTTTGTTGCTTAACAGCACTTCCACCTTATATGTGCACATAATTGCCCTACCCCTATTTATCCCTTCTATTCTTAGTCCATATATTGATCCAATGCTACCACCAATACATGTCATCCTTTCGCTATCCGTCATTTACTACCCCCTACCCCCCTCACCCGTGTTCACCCAGTAAGGGACACCCCCTTCTTCCCTACTTTTCTCCACCTACCTTCTGTCCACCACCCCACTGTTCTCTTTCCCCAAAATGTCCTGTTCTTTTTCCCTTACCACCCCACTTCCTTTCCTACCCCTTACTCTTGATATCTTTCTCTAACACTCCTACCTGCCATAGCCTTGCATCAGAGCTGGATTAAGGCTTTGGGGGGCCCGGGGCACTTAAGACAGGGGGGCCCCTAAGATCTAAAATTAAGGGCATAGTGACACATCCTGCATTACATCACCTACAGCCCACAGTATGACACTTACAGCTCTCCCAGAGGGCTCGCCTAGGTTGTCTGCATAAGAAAAATCATTGCTTCCACAAACTAAAATACTGTACATTAAAACAATCATCAAGATACCACATTAAAATGGGTATTGACACCACACATTAAAACTAGCAATGATACCACACCTTAAAACTATCATTGATACCGCACATTAAACATACCATTGATAACGTATACTAAAACTAGCAATGATACCGCACGCTAAAACTAGCAATGATACCGCACGCTAAAACTAGCAATGATACCGCACATTAAAACTAACATAAAAAATAGACATTGATAACATAACGTCAATTTGACTATATATGTCATATATATATATATATATATATATATATATATACTACAATCTTATTCAATTTTTATTCAAAATTGCTAATGAATGTGTTGATGCAATTGGGGGTGTGGCTATGCATCATTGGGCGTGGTCAGGTCACCCTCCTACAGACAAAACAAACCTGCATTGTTGTGTACACCATTGAACTGTCACCAAAAAGTAGGATTGTCCCACTAGAATAACAATATTTTACAGACTTTGCTGCTCTCTCCTACCCATTCTTCTCACTTTCACCACCTGTGCTGCAGGTTTCTTTAGTTGCGGCTTGTCTGGATCCTGGAATGTTGGGGGCCCTATTTGGGAAAAAATATGGGTACATTTAGAAAATTACAGCCAGCCTCGGCGTTAAATCAATACTACCCACGATTAATAATTAGGACTTCCTCCAGCCCCAACATGAAAATTATAGTATTCACATTTAATAAATAAACCTATTTCCCTCCCTACAAACAGCCCCAGCAATAAATTAATAGTATTTACATTTCAGAAATATACCTATTTCCTGAACTCGTCACTGCCATTAAATAATGCATAGGAACAATTAATAAAGAGACCTCATTCTCCCCAAACTCACCCCCACATTCAGTAGCGCCCAAACCACCCCATCTTAAATTATTAGTCCCCACTATTGCGCCTCTCTCCCCCCTTTTTTCCTGATACTGTGCCTCTCTCCCCCCTTTTTTCTCATACTGTGCATCTCACCCTTTTTCTCATACTGTGCCTCTCTCCTCCCATTTTCCCTTACTGTGCCTCTCTCCTCCCCTTTTTCCTTTCTGCGCCTCTCTCCTCCCCTTTTTCCTTACTGTGCCTCTCTCCTCCCCATTTTCCTTACTGTGCCTCTCTCCTCCCCATTTTCCTTACTGTGCCTCTCTCCTCCCCTTTTCCCTTACTGTGCCTCTCTCCTCCCCATTTTCCTTACTGTGCCTCTCTCCTCCCCTTTTCCCTTACTGTGCCTCTCTCCTCCCCTTTTCCCTTACTGTGCCTCTCTCCTTCCTATTTTCCTTACTGTGCCTCTCTCCTTCCCATTTTCCTTACTGTGCCTCTCTCCTTCCCATTTTCCTTACTGTGCCTCTCTCCTTCCCATTTTCCCTTACTGTGCCTCTCTCCTCCCATTTTCCCTTACTGTGCCTCTCTCCTTCCCATTTTCCTTACTGTGCCTCTCTTCTTTCCTTTTTCCTTACTGTGCCTCTCTCCTTCCCATTTTCCTTACTGTGCCTCTCTCCTTCCCATTTTCCTTACTGTGCCTCTCTCCTTCCCATTTTCCTTACTGTGCCTCTCTCCTTCCCATTTTCCTTACTGTGCCTCTCTCCTTCCCATTTTCCTTACTGTGCCTCTCTCCTTCCCATTTTCCTTACTGTGCCTCTCTCCTCCCCATTTTCCTTACTGTGCCTCTCTCCTTCCCATTTCTTACTGTGCCTCTCTCCTTCCCATTTTCCTTACTGTGCCTCTCTCCTTCCCATTTTCCTTACTGTGCCTCTCTCCTTCCCATTTTCCTTACTGTGCCTCTCTCCTTCCCATTTTCCTTACTGTGCCTCTCTCCTTCCCATTTTCCTTACTGTGCCTCTCTCCTTCCCATTTTCCTTACTGTGCCTCTCTCCTCCCCATTTTCCTTACTGTGCCTCTCTCCTTCCCATTTTCCTTACTGTGCCTCTCTCCTTCCCATTTTCCTTACTGTGCCTCTCTCCTTCCCATTTTCCTTACTGTGCCTCTCTCCTTCCCATTTTCCTTACTGTGCCTCTCTCCTCCCCTTTTCCCTTACTGTGCCTCTCTTCTTTCCTTTTTCTTCATAGTGTGCCTTTCTGCTTTATTCCCTTTTTTTACTTACCTTTCTATTAGTTTCTTTCTTTTCTTCTCGTCTGTCTTCTCTCTTCTTGCTTCCTCTCTGCGCTGCTCATCACTGAATGACAGGCGTGACTTGATGACGTCACGCCTGTCATTCAGTGTTAACAGAGCAGAGAGAAAGGACGCCGGCGCCGCGAACAGGTGAATAATTCTCTATTTATTTATTTTTTTGCTACCCTGCTCCCCCCACCAACGAAGAGGAGCAGCCCCGACACCGCCCGCAAACCCCCCCCCCCCCCCCTCCCGCCACAAAAAAATAAAAATCACGGGCAGTGCTGTCAGACAGCAACAGACAGGTTAGATCATACGGGCGACGGGGGGGTCCACGGAGTAAGGGGGGCCCGGAGCAGATGCTGTCAGTTGCTGTCAGACAGCAACTGACAGCTAGCGAGTTAATGCAGGCGGCGGGGGGCCCTCGGAGAGAGAGGGGCCCGGGGCACGTGCCCCCTGTGCCCCCCCCCTTAATCCGGCTATGCCTGGCATAGACAGAACCTACTAATTCTACAGACCACTACGCCACCAACCGAACCACATTACACAGGCTACCACCGAAATACCACGACAACCTACTACAATCTGCGGACCGTGGTTGTGTACCGATAAGTGGAACTTATTTCTAGGCTTGCTAGGTGGAGGAACTCGCGTTATCAGTGCACAAATACTTAAACCCAAACCGGCCAAGCGCACTAGTGCACCCATTAAAGAGTGTTCGCATGTGTCTGGGAAATATCATTTCACTTTGACTATCTTATGTCACTATGTACACTCCTAGGGGGGAATTCAATTCCCCACGATGAGCTATTGGACATATCCGACTGAGCACATTTCCCCTCCATGGGGTGCGAAGAAAGATCAGTAATGTTACAACATACATTCCGTAGGCACTCCACGTCACGTCACAAGGAACTGAATCCCCCCCCCCTTTCCTTAAAGATGGAATAAGAAATCTGCATACCATGAAATATGATACAATGAAGAAATTTGTTATCAGTGACCCTTTCACTGTATCAAATTCAGTATGTATCACTTATCTTCTGGATTGTAGCTTGGACTGAGAATGGCCAGTCTAAATGTTGCATGCAGAACCCCATTAAATATACATATGCTATTCATAGCTTTCTATCAAGAGCAGGCGGTCTTAAAAAAAAAAAAAAAAAAGGGGGCACTGCAACGTACTGGAGCATAGACAATAACTTAATTCACTACATTATATTTAGTGGTGTGCAAATTGTATATAATCTTTGCTAAATTGCGCCTCTAGCAAAAGCCTAGACAAAACGCCATCATGAAAGTGTTCTCATGGACTGGGATTGGAATGTATATGGTGTTCAAAAGTGGCACCAGGTTTAGGTGAATGCTGACATTTTCAGATCACTTGCTGCATACGTATTTGTCCTACAGAGAGAAAATGAAATGTGATGCGTTTCCGTGACACAGTACTTTAGTTTCCTTTATTACATATCTGTAATGTCTTCTGTAAAGGGAACTTCAAAATAAAATCCTGCGGTCCTTTTACAACAAATGATGGATAACTGAAATACTTACCTTTACAGATTTCCTGTCTGAAACCATGTGAGGCTGATACTTCATTATATATACATAGTTATGTATACTTTTGTATTCTAAGTATTGTGTGCAGAAATCACACAGATGACCTTAATTTCAGTAGCAGAAATGCCTCCATATTCTTGTGATTTTTTTTATCTACTTTTCATCCCTTCTCTTTGTTAACAGTTGTTGGTAAAGTTAGATTTTTTTTGTTTGATCCTGGAGATCTGTAAGCAACGATTTTTCATTTGTGGCATGGGAGACATGGGGATAGATTTACTAAAAAGGAAGTGGAGGGGTTTCCCATAGCAACCAGATTCTAGCTATCATGTATCAAGTACATTGTAGAAAATGTTAGCTAGATTTGGATTGGTTGCTATGGGCAACACCTCCACTTTTCCTTTTCAGAAGTTTTATTAAATGTATCCCATGGAGTGAAATCACAGTTACTACTCCCACCTCTGGGAGTAGGAGTGATCTGAAATGTCATGATTTCTACTGTATTATTGTGAGCTCAAAACTATTTTGCCATAACCTTATAACTGCTGATATCACTACTAACTATTCTAAATATAGAATTGACTATACATTATCAATTTAAGGATAAAACCACAATGGCAAATGCTTCATTATGTCTTTACCCTTAAATGATATCACAAACTAAAATTAAATTAAGGGCAATGTAAGAAATGTATTCACTCACTGTGTTGTCCCCCTGCACTGGACGTCATCATCCGCTGTATTACAGGCTACATGTTTAGAAATGCTGTTTGTGAAACTCCCAATCCTGAGTTTTAGGGGGGTATTCAATTGACGGCGAGATCGCCGAAAATCCCGCTGCGCGTAAATACCGTTAATACGGTAATTTACTCGCTGGATTTCAGCTCGCAGCTCGGGGAGCTGCGAGCTGATATCCAGCGAGTAATTACCGTATTAACGGTAATATTCTTTGAGCGCGGGATTTTCGGCGATCCCGCCGTCAATTGAATACCCCCCTAAATGTCATATAATGTAACACCATACAGTAAGGGGCATATTCAATTCTCGGCGGAAACAGCGAATATCTCACGGTCCGCACACGATTACCATTATTACGGTTATCGTGTGCGGGAGAAACCGTTAATACGGTAATTTACTCGCTGGATTTCAGCTCGCGGCTCCCTGAGCCGCGAGCTGAAATCCAGCTATCTATTTATTACCGTATTAACGGTAATAGTTTTTCCGCGGCGCGGAAAAAAACCAATTGTATATGCCCCTATGTATGTTAGGAAAAACCATGGGGCAGATTCAATTAGCCGCGAACATTGCGACTCACTGTTACTACGGTAAAAATATCTGCTCTTTTTTCCTCACACCTTTATGTAGCGCAAGGAAAAATTAGCAGATATTTCGGTAAAAATATACGCTGCAAAGCGTCTCCGGAATGTTCGCGAGACACATCGCGGCTTATTGATTCCCCCTCCCCAAATGTCTGCACTAAGTGCTGGCAGTAGGAGATGCTGGGTATAAAATATTACCTTTATTATCAAGGATAATCACTCATTTTAATTTCATTTGCAATCTGTCTGTGCAATAATGTTGCCGCACTGCTTGTTTGTATATTTGTGCCAAAACTTAGTCTTCCTATATATTTTCTCATTCATGTGTAGTGTAAACAAAAGAGCAAACAGGGGGGTGCTGCTTTAAGTCATGGAACACAGACTTCCTGTCCACTGCTCAGTAACACTGTCCTGTTCAAGATCTTATGATCTCGTCTTTAAATCTGGGAGCAGAAGACAACTGTCAGTGTTCCTGTGATGGGAATCATAGACTTGGGGTTGTACATTGGTTACTAGTTGCGCCCAGAGGTTGCTGTGGCAATATAGCTTGGAATCAACTGTGTCTTCTTCCTGAAAAAGGAAACCCAGCTTGATATCCTAGTTACAGGGAAGTTGTCTGAGTGCCCCGCCCCCTCCTTGCCTGTGTGAGAACACTCCCAGCCCTAACACATCTTTTACTTGTAGATCGCTTGCACTCTTCTCATTACTGCTAGTCTGGCTGCCCTCATTTGTTTTGTTTCTGCTATGGCACAAAATGTTTGAACTGCAGAGTCCAAAACTCACTGCAAAGATGCAGCCACCTGTAGTTACAGCTCATGATTGCTCTCTTTTCCTCTGCTCCTTCAAGCAAAGCAAAGCTGTTGTGAGGCTGAAAGAAGATATGAAAAAAGTGGTGATGCGGCCTGGCAGAGCACAGCCCCCCTTGCCCTGCAGGAAGGTGTTTGGAGTACCACTCAAAGATCTGCATAAAGAGGGTCTGGTAATTAATGGTGTGCCAGCGGTGGTGTGGAATGTGGTGGAGTACTTGCGCAGGGAAGGTAAGCTTTTCTAAGCTGTTATGTTTAAACTTTTCCTTCATTTATTTATGTTCAAGTACGATTATCTACAATATTTACTGATATAGAAGACCAGGGTCTGAAACGCTCACTGACTTTTTATTTATTATTATTATTTTTATTATTATTATTATCACTTTTGCATAAGGCATTATAGTGATTGAAGCATGGATGATAGATAAGTTGTATTTTGTGTTCTAACTTTTGTACAATCATTTATCCTTTAAAATGACTTTTAGATGCATTTTGTTTTTGTGATTGACTGTGTTTTTTGTTTGTTTTCTCTATGTATAACCCTGTACTATCGAGCTTCATTCTGCCATCAAGTCCGAAGTATATGCAAATCACTCATAGACATTAAACATTGGATGTTTTAAAGTCATTATAGGAAATTACCAGACAGTATGAGTCATGATAATGTCATTTTCAGTACTGCAGTCATGACAGACTTGTTGCTTGTGCAAAAAATCTTATAAACAGCATTTTTTTTTCCAACAATAAAAATTGTTAAAATTGGAAGGCGTTTTTGTGGATGTCTTCTAGCAATATTCGCTCTAAGGGTGTATATTTTTGGGTCTGCTACATCAAATTCTAAAGAGAAAAAAATGCCCTTAAAGATGTACTTTAGGACTTGTTTACACCTATACACTTTTTTTTGCGCTTTCCAGTGGTTCAATAAGTATTAGTGGTGCCATTCCCACCTTTGTGTTCTGCAATGTTAGTCTTGTTAATTTTTTTTACAATGGAGCATGCCCCATTTCATATGTGTTAATGGGCCATACCAGTACTATGGATTGTACTGTTAAAAGCACATGAAAAACACATAACAAATGCATTACTAAAACACGTCTAAAGTGCACATTAGTTTTCATGTTTTTTTTTACCCTTCCCTTGGTGCTTTAAAAATTCAACACTTTCTTGAGTGATGCTAAATTTTATATTTTTCTGATTGCTGTTTGTTGAACAACTATGGAGTATATATATAATCCAATCCATAGTCGTGCAACAGACTATCTATATATATATATATATATATATATATATATATATATATATATATATATATATATATATATATATACATATATTTTATTAACCATGGTTAACTATTATGAACCTATAAGTATATTAGTATGTAGGTTAAAATTGTTATTGCTGAAAGTTACGGCATCGGCATTGTTGGAAATAAAAAAAATATCTGGAGATGTCAGAATGTGATGGATGGCCAGCGGTGGGCTACACGTGGCCCATGGAGCACAGAGCGGCTTCCCAGACAGCTGCTCCTGATGTTATCAGAATGGGGGCAGCAGACGTCTGCATCAGGTAACCTCCTCTGTACTGTGCAAGGAGGTCACCCAGCATGCCCGCTGGAGGAGGGAGTGCACTGTGCTCTCTCTCCTTCCTCTGTATTGCCCCTTTTTTATGTGCTGCCTTTTAGCTATTTCAAGTTGCCTCTCAGGATTTAGTATGAAAAGTCGACAGTGAAAATGTGTACACCAAAATGTCTACAGGCTTAAAATCAACACAGTTATAAGGTTGACAGTCATAATGTCTACATTTTCAGAAGGTCGACACCATTAAAATCTCAGCATGTAAAATGTGTACAGGTTTGTAAAGTTCACAGTCCAAATGTCAACATAAGTCACTAAATTTAAAAATGCAATACATGAGAAGAAAAAAAAAAATTGACCCGCAGACAGTTTAACCAGTCCTAGTGCTGCCGGTCTAGGCTGGTACTATCAAAATAAATCAGGAAGACATAAAGCATGGGATCCCTCCGAATTTACTATTTTCAGCATTAGACTTTGTCAGCTTGTGCTGGTGGCACTACAGCAGGGAAGCCCGCAGCGTGGGGTCTCCCTGCCATAATGCCATACCAGCCCCAGGCTGATTCCTTAGAGATGTAGAGATGTCTGGTTCACACACACAAAAAAAAAAAACCTATAGGCTTGAGGAAAATTGTAA